>NC_141685.1:1354161695-1354338232 GCF_964263255.1 Lissotriton vulgaris | reverse complement strand
AGGGAATAAAATACAGTGAGAATGGAAATGGAAAGAGAGACAGGAAAGCAAGAAAAAAGAAAGACAAGGAAAGAAGGTGGAAATAAAGTAGAAAAAAAATAAATTATTTTTCAGAAAAGGATAGTGTGCATCATCTAGTACTTTCAGCTTTTGCCTAAATCATAGAAACAGGCACAGTGTTTTTAATAGCTGTGCAGGGAATGAGATTTTGATACCTTTTCCAATGACCTAGATACCTATCTCATTCTTCCTTTTGGATCGATTATTTTCTGTCATTGAGTAAAAGGCAAACCCACATAGGTTAAATCAACCCCATAGACTGACGCAACTCTGAAGAACCACTTACGACTGATAAAGTTTAAAAATTTAATATAAAATTAATATCAGTTGCATATACAATCCTCTCAGGATAAGATTCAACAAGTATACAGGAACTAAAAGGAACATAAATTCCCTAAAGAATCTAAGTCTTCAAAAGAATACAATTAATATCAATTCCAGAATCAACAGATTAAAGCATAGACACAAAGTGGATCCGTTGCGTCATCTACAAAAGAGAAAAACAAGTTAATTCTGTCCCTACTCTATACTAGGTGACATCCCTACTTCGCAAGTTCCTTACCTAAAAAAAGGTGTCAGCAGTTTGACTTCCAAAGAAGTTCAAACTCTCTTAGCCTCTAATGGTAACTTATGTCGAGAAACAGTACCCTCTCTGCCTACCCATCCGTTCTCTAAGGGTCCTCGGCCTACTGCTCTCTTGCGCTCTGCTCTCTGATCTTCTGTTCTGCGCTATCTTCTCCCCGGGGTGCTGTCCCTAAATACACAATCACAGTATAGGTGGAACGCCCCTTGACACCCACCACGTATACATTTACACATGCTCTCATTCTTGGGTTTTTCCATAGCTTCATCTCTTCACGTCGTCCGTTAAGTTGACCTTGCTTCTTAGGCGCCATCTTCGTCTTCGTGCTGGTGACTTCATTGACATTCCAGTTGACACTTTCAGAGCAAAGTCTATCACCTTAACAGAGTTCCATTCATTACCGTTGTGATTATAACCTCGTTTGGTCCTGTGAACGGTCATTTCTAAACAAGACCCAAATTCCAAGCGTCTCTTATCTCACTTAGGCCATAAACTTCGTCCAGCATTGTCACCTTAAATCTAGCAAGACCTTTGACTCTTGTCTCGCACGTACAGATCAAGGCTATCCCCTGTTCCTGTGAGCCCACTAAATTACATACAGCGGACTACACTCTTGCGAACGCTTGGTCAGTTAGGTTAAAATCACACATGACCATACTTTCTAAAACTCCTTCTTCTACACAGTATAACCTTTAACACACATACATATATATAATCGAATTAGCGAATCTGTGATTATACTTGAATCCATGTTACATAAAATACAACGTTTACATTCTCGTTTCTACACAGTGCTATATAGTCTGCACATTTCTTCACTTTATATTTCACCTTCTTTCTCCGTTTAATAATTACATACGTATATTCAGTTTAGCACGTTTAAGCATTTTCACATTTCTATATTAGCCCAACCTATGTATACGGGCCTTTCTAATTCTAATGCATATTCTAGAATACATACGAATACATTTCCTATTACGTAAGTTACATCGGCTAACTTTACGCTACAAGTGCTCCTTCATGTTACAACTTCTACGTTTATGCGATATGCTTGTAAATATGGTACAGATATTCTTATCATTCAAATTGCGCTCTCTCAGTTCCCCCCTTTGATGACCTCTGGGGTCATCACTAATTTCAATTTGAATGACACTTTACACAGAACTAGTTACAAGACTCCCTCTTTTTATCGTTTCGAGAGCTCTCAAACTTTTATACTGTTGATCTTGTAAAGCAGCTAATCTCCTTTCCTGCTCTCTCATGGATCTTTGTAACCGGTTCGACCTATACCATTTGTACAATTTCACTAAACCCAACAATGTAATTATGCAAATCAATATTATTAAGACAGGTTTCAAGATGTACCACACAACACTTTTACCAAGATTGGCAAACCAATTTCCAACTTTTCCTACTCCATGACCTACTTTTTCCCAAACATTTACTTTTGTTAAATCTTCGATTTCTTCATGTATCTGTGTAATGTTCCGTATAACTTTCTCAAGTGGTTTTGAATTATCTGGAATGTAAGTACAACATTCTTGGATCTTCTAAGCCTTGCAGACTCCGCCCTCTTTTGCTAGCAGAACGTCTAAAGCAAGACGGTTCTGAAGAACCATTGCCCTAATCGACTGCATCTCTCCTTCCACTAGCATTAATGACCTTGCAGTACTAGCAGACAATCTATCTACAACCGTAGCTAGTCTCCTGATCTTAACATCGTTAAGTATCAAACCTAAAAGAGGAAACATTGCTCCAAATATGTCTCCAACTACCTCAGCATCTCCTACTTCCCTTTTCGCTCTTCTCTAAGTTTTTCCTTCTATGATCTCTAAATCCCTTGCATGATATATTTTGGGGAAGACAATTGCCAAGTAACACGAACCATACCAATTGTCAGGCAGTTTTACATAGGCATTTCTTCCACATACAAAATATACATTAGGAATCGCTTGCATCCCTTTCATAAAATCTTTCGTATAGTACTCTAACCTAAAAGCATGTTCGCAATTTACTTCACCTACAAATACACTCTCATAATATGTCTTGCTTCGAGTTAAACATAACTTTCCTTTCTGCGTTCTATCCAAAGCTATTGGACCATTGCTACCCTTCTTCTTGTGTGCTTTTTCTTCTTCGGTCCAATCTGTTTTCCACTGTCCTGACATTTTTAGAATCTTCTGCCTTCTGTACCGGTCATCTACCTGTCCTATGAACTTTTTCTCTACCTCTGACACTTTGCAAGTCAGATTATTTCTGCGTGCATATGAAGTATCTAATGTATCCCAAGGAAGAAAGAATTTTGCTAATCTATCTTCCTTTTTGTGATAGTCCCACTTATTCATTTGTTTATAATTCGGGACTTCAGGCAGTACCGAATCATAATTTGAAAAGTAGTACTCGAACCCTTCTCTACCATAAAATATGCTGAGCAATAAACTACATGTTATCCCATATGTCAGTGGGAGATGATGATATCTGATGCCTTCATCTACGGAAGCCGGCAATTGCATGCAAACATAACAATCCTTGGCCTCCATGGCATCAATATACTCATACAATAGCTTGGCATATGCATTTGATCTAAAATTTCCCTGCGACTCGTCTACGTGTAACCTACGAGCTTCATTTGCCAGTAACGTCTTTTCACGGATGACATTGCTCTCCTCCTTCTTTCCAACAAGAGCAGGTTTCAAAGTCGTTACAGGCTTTACATCTGTTGTCTCTTTTTCACTTACATGTCCTACTATGTATGATATGGTAACTACTGTAATAATGAGAAAAATTACTACCGCTATTAGTGTACCTACTATGCATTTGGCTTTTCGGTTTGGGTTGCCATTCTCCATGTTATCAAAACAGCGTAGCTCTTTCTTTTTCGAAGAAAAGTTTTCTTTTCAAGTCTTTGTCTTGCTTTATTTGCTTTCTCAGTCTGTGAAGCGCTTTTAATCAACAAAAGTCTCTTTTCACAACAATGTCTTCTTATCTTCAGCAATAGACAACCCTAACCCTTCTCTGTCCTCTAAATGTAATCCCTAATTTTATTCTTCTTTCCACTCGGCGCTAGGTTATCTTCTTCTTTATAGCTTAAACACAAAAGTCTTTATGCATCTACAATGATTCTCGTACCTGCAGCTCTAATAACATGTTCCAATAATTCTAAACGAATGACTTTTTCTTCTTGTGCTGGTATTTGATGACCAAAAGTCGGAAACTCTAATCGATTCAGTACTAGGTCTTTGATCCGACTTAGGTAAAGGGGAATGGGAAGTGTGAAAGTCAGTAACCCCTCAGTCTCGATTCCAGGCGTCAACATCCATATCTCCACTGCCACAAATGGATCGAGATTGATCACTTGCACTTCTCTCACTCTCCCAGATTTCTGTCCCCAAGACATCTGCTAGATAAGTCCACTCTGGGGTGGCGTACCTTTTGCAGGGCACACGTACCCTTCTTGATCTTCTCTGACTCTCAGAGCCTGAATTCGTAGCTTCCTCGTCTGGCTCTGAATCTTCGGAGATCGGGACAAGGGTGCTCTCTGGATTTACTCTCAAGCTTGACCTTCTCCTTCTTTCCGGCCAACTAGCTTCTCCATTCCTTGTCCTCCTGCTCCTTGTTCTTGGACTCGTCTCTTGATCACTTGCAGCTTGTTCGGTATCTGACTCGAACTCCCAGCTACTTTCCTCTTCTGAGGCGACTTCGGTCTCACTGGTGTCCTGACCGTCGTCAGCCTGTTCCGACACAGGCTCAGCCTCTTCAATCACCTCTACAGCTTGGCTTTCCCTCTCTGTGGCTTCTCCGCTTTCCACTGGATTCTCATCCGAGAGAGGAGCTGTTCCTTCCAGAGGTGCTGGAACTCTTCGGGTGTGTGAGGCGTGTATCCAGTTGGGCAAGCCTCCACACTTTACTGCAGTGTTCGTAACTAGTATGACTTGGAACGGTCCTCTCCAGCGTGCGTCTAGACAGTTCTTCCTGACATGCTTCTTCACCAGGACCCAGTCCCCTGGACACAGGTCATGGCACAAGTCTTGTGCTGATGGAACCTCTGCAGCCTGGACCTGGAGGGACACAGAATGAATGGCATCAGATAGTCCCTTGCAGTAGTCCAAGATCAAATCGTCTGTGATGTTCAACAACGCTGCAGTCGGAACCGATGGCAATCTCATAGCTCTTCCCATTAGCACCTCGTGTGGAGAAAGACCTGTTCTTCTATCTGGTGTGCTACGTATGCTCATAAGAACCAATGGAAGTGCATCAGGCCAACTCAGGGATGTTGATGAACAAACTTTGGCAAGTCTGGATTTAATAGTGCTGTTGATTTGCTCTACAATCCCCGAAGCTTCTGGTCGATAACTACAGTGGAGCTTCTGGTCGATACTCAAGGCTGAACATAGCATCTTCACTATTTCGCTGTTGAAATTAGTTCCTCTGTCCGATTCCAAAGAGGATGGCACCCCAAACCTCGGTATCAACTCTCTAAGCAACAATTTTGCTACTGTAAGTGTATCGCACCTACGTGTAGGGTAAGCTTCAACCCATCTGGAAAATATACAGACAATCACTAAGACATATCTGAGTCGATTGCACTTGGGCATTTCAATAAAATCCAGCTGCATTCTATTGAAAGGCCCCCCAGACCTCCCTATGTGACTCAATGTGACTGGTGTTCTCTTTCCTACGTTTAGTTGCTGACAGATCGCACAACGCTGACATACTGCTTCTGCCGCTACTCTAAACTTCGGATTATACCACGTCTGTCTGAATACTCTCACCATAGCATCTCTACCTATGTGTGCTGGTCCATGCAATCTCCTTGCCATTGGACTAACAAGTTCGTTTGGTAAAACTGCTCTCCCATCTGCAGAAATCCAAAAATTCATCTCACTTTTGGTACACCCAGCTGTCTCCCATGCTTTTTTCTCATCATCTGGTGCATTTTCCTGAACACACTTCAGTTCGTCCCACGTATCTACAGTGTCTAACAACATAGTCAACTCAGTTCTTTCCTGTATTCCCCCCACTTCTACATTGGTGTGAGAATACCCCTGTTCTGCACAATAACGTGCAACTTCGTCTGCGTATCGGTTACCTTGTGACACAAAGTCGGTATTCCTTGTGTGCGCGGCGCATTTGACAACCGCTATAGCTTCTGGACCTTGTAATGCTTCTAACAATAATCTCACGAATTCTCCATTCCTGATAGGAGAACCCGAGGAGGTCATGTAACCTCTTTGAGACCACAACTGCCCGTAGTCGTGAACTACCCCGAAACCATACTGGCTATCGGTGTATATGGTAACTCGAATTTTATTACCTGCCAAACAGGCACGGGTCAAAGCAATGATTTCAGCTACCTGAGCGGAATGTACTCCTTCCAGGCAGGCGGCTTCCACAACTCTGGTAATTGTACAAACTGCATATGCTGCTCTCAGCTGACCGATATCGTCTCTTACGCATGAACCATCAACAAAGAATATTTCATCGGGGTCAGTCAATGGTTCATCTACGATATCTGGTCTCGGTTTGGTGCATAGTTCAGTCACATCAAGGCAGTCATGATCTGTACAAATTTCATCCTCAATATCATTTGGAAGTGGCATCAAAGTAGCAGGATTCAAGACAGAGCATCTCTTTAGGGTCACATTCTCAGTAGCCAATATGACTTGCTCGTAGCGTGTGAGCCTGCTATTCGTCAGATGCTGAGTCTTAGTCCTGGTCATTAACAATTCCACAGAATGCGGCACGTACACCACTAACTGATGTCCCATTACCACATTTTCACATCTCTCAATGCTGACACCCGTTGCAGCAACGGATTTGAGACATCCGGGCAACGCTGCGGCTACTGGATCTAATGTAGCCGAAAAATACGCAACTGGCCTACGCGCATTTCCGTGTATCTGGGCCAAAACTGCTAAAGCACAACCTTCTCTTTCGCAGCAGTAAAGCAAAAATGGTTTCTCGTAATCAGGCATTCCCAAAGCCGGGGCACGACACAAGTCCTCCCTCAGCTGCAAAAATGCCATCAAACAATCTTTGTCCCATGGTACCGGATCACTCACTCCCTTGTGCGTCAGTTTTAGTAAAGGTTTTGCCTTCAGTGAAAAGTTGGCTATCCACTGCCGACAATAACCGACCATGCCTAGGAACATCCTGACTTCTCTTTGTGTTTTAGGCGCGTTCATTTTCATGATCGCCTCTATTCTGTCCGGAGACACCTTCCGTTTTCCCTTTTCAATCCTGTGGCCCAAGTATTGCACTTCGGTCAGACAATACTGCAATTTACTTGGAGACACCTTATGTCCGTTCTCGGCCAAGTGATTTAGTAAGGTGATGGTGTCTACTTTGCAAGCTTCCTCAGTTTCTGACGCCACTAGGAGGTCGTCTATGTACTGGACCAGAACTGAGTTCTTGGGCAGTACTAGACTTTCAAGATTCTTCTTCAGCAGCTGGTTAAAAATCGATGGGCTTTCTGTATACCCTTGGGGAATACGACACCATGTTAAAACGCGATTTTCCAGCTTAAAGGCGAACAAATACTGGCTCTCCTCATCTAAAGGAATCGAAAAGAAAGCCTGGCACAAGTCTATCACTGTGAACCATTCAGCTTGGAACGGTATCTGAAACAATATTACTGATGGATTCGGTACCACTGGACAACATGAAACAACGATGTTATTAATCTTTCGAAGATCCTGCACTATTCTGTATTTCCCACTAGGCTTCTGCAAACCCATAATCGGAGAGTTACATGGACTTCTCACGATCTCCTTCAGTATTCCCTGTTTAATCATGGATTCGATCACAGGCTTTATTCCTGCAATTGTCTCCGGTGTCAACTTATATTGTGGTGTTCTTGGATACTCAGCATTGGGTTTTACCATGATCTTTACCGGTTCTACCCCTTTGATCAATCCTATTTCCTCTCCAGTAAAATCCCACACCTCAGCTGACACTGTCTTCTTCAAGTCCTGTGGAAGCTCCCCCACCGTTAGGGTAGGATATAGTTCCACGCATTCCTGCGAGTTTACAACCTTAAAATCGGCATCATCATCGTTAGTCTGCACTTCTACTCCTTCAGGTGTGCAATATATAGTGCAATTTAGTTTACACAACAGATCTCTTCCTAACAGACACACAGGGCTAGAATCACAAATCACAAACTGATGTTCATCACTGTAATTTCCTATCTTCACTGACACTGGTTCAGTCAGAGGATTCGTCATTCTCCTATTTGCGACTCCTACCACCTGAATCGTCTCTCCCGACATTGGCAAACCTGGGACTACCGCCGATCTCAAAGTGGATTGAGTGGCCCCCGTGTCTACCAAAAAGGTCGTAGGACATCCAGCCACCTCAGCTTCTACGTATGGTCCTCTCTGGTCTACTTCCAGGGCTGCTCCTAGAGTACAGTCTTCTTCCCTATTCACTCGTTGCCCTGTAAGAGGATCAACGTAGTAGCATTCTTCTCCTCCTACGAACAGTGGCAGTTGTCTATAGGTTTTTCCTCCATTTGCAATGCGAGGCGGTTGAGGGAACGGTGCTCGAGGAGTCTGAGTCCCCCCTTTGATAAACTTTCCCTTCGGGACTGCTGTTCCCTTTACCATGCTGGTTTGAACCTCATCCTCCTCCTGTTCTATTTCCTCCGTCTCGACATTATAGGGACACTTGCGTCTCCAATGTCCCACCTTGTTACACTGATGGCACCTCGTTGTCTTTTTCAGTGTCGCGATATCTACCCTCGGTCTCGGTCTTTCTTCCTCATCTCTGCTTTGATTATTCTGTTTCTTTCCTAGGGTTCCTGTTCCCTGTTGCCGCTGTCCACCCTTTCCAGCTGATTGCATCTGTACCAACATCAGCTTTTCCTTAAGTTTCTTTGCTTTCGAATCTATTTCATCGCTACAGTACCTCGCATACCTCAGAATCTCATCTAAAGGTTTGTTTTGCCAACAAATCAAATGCTGTTGTATCATTAAGCTTATGTCTGGTCGTAATCCCAGGACAAACTTCGACACAAACTGTCCTATGTCTTTGGGATCCATCACATCCAACCCACTGTACTGTTTGAATGCTTTCAGCAATCTCTCATAGAACTCGTGAACGGTCTCTTTAGGCTCCTGAGTTGTTCGATCTATCTTAACCCAGTCTATGTCTTGTACCGGCACCTTCTCTTTTAACCAGGCAATTACCCTCTCGTACTTTTCCATGACTCTTTCTGATGGACCATTCGTCTGGGCATCCCTCGCGGGTTCACAAATGGGCCATTCGACACTAAGTTTGCATGCCGTCCACAAATCTCCGGGTACTACGATATCAAACAGGGTGTTCAAGTCGATCCACAATACCTTAGAGATCTTCACGAACCTCTCTACCTGTTTGTACCACTCGACGGGATTCTCCCTGAGCTTTGGAAAGGAATTGGTAAATGCCGCTAAATCCCCCCTACTCCAGGGCACATGCACGTAGCTTCCGTTCGCGATTTCTCGCAAAGGGAAAGCTTCCATTCGCATTAATTCTCCATCCGGGGACCTCGTAAGTGTACTCCTTCTGACGGATCCCCTCTTGGACCATCTTTCCTCCCATTTATCCAAATCCCTCCACATTCTGATACTCAGGATCAGTTCCTTTATGTGTACTTTCAGCCCAATCGTCCTACGCTCATCTAGATCCTGATCCGTGCAGTTTAGCCTATGGTTACCCTGTAACGCTTTAGTTCGTGATAAGTCTATCATATACCTGTCTGCCAACTCAGATAACTTTTCATGAACTGACCTCGCTTTCCGAGTAACATCCTTAGATATAAACAGTATTTCATCATGGTCATACAGCTCTATCCTTTCCATTGGCAATGTGCCGTCTATGATTTCTTCCAAGTCTGATTTTAAACTCATTACGTCGAGCCGTTTTGCTTTTATCTCAGCTCTCAGTACCTCACCCCTAGGTGGTTCATATACATCCCTCTCACCCCCACTACGAGCCCTACGTCTCGGTACAGGTGAGTTATGAGGCGTCCTTCTTGCTTCTCTTTGTTCCCACCTCTCTAGATCCCAAGCTCTCCCATCCTCCCTTGGGGTATGGGGGAACAATGTTCTATCCCCCATTACTGCGTTCTGTCTTTTCGGCTCGGTCTCTCTAGATGCAAGATAGGATCCTCCGTTCTGCTCTATATCACTGCAACTCCCTTGCTGTCTGGTGTCACTCAATAAACGATAAGGTCCTTCACGATCCTCCATGTTCCCGCGATCCCGTCCGTGATCACTGGATGTATGGCGAGACCTTTCGCGACTCCCTATATTCTCGTGACTCCAATGTCGCATGTTTTTTCCCGGGGCATGGTGAGTGCACCTGAAGCTATCTCGGTACTCCTGCGTCTTTCGTTCTCCCTCACTAAGAATGAGGCGAGGCACTCCCCCACACCCTGCACTCTTGTCCTCACACATTTGTCTAGTGCCACCGATGGTATGGCAAGTATCTCCCTTGCTTCCTTGACTCCCTCCCTCCCACTCCGGGCTGCTTTCGCCAGCTCCGCAGTGAGAGAGGATCCTGTTATCCTGATCTCTCCATTCTGCTTCTGTTTCTAATCTTTTATTCTGAGTCTCTTCGGCAGCATCCCATTCTTTCAAATACTCCCTTAATTCCTTAAAGGTCTTCGGTTTCGGTCCCCTCAGATCCATCTGTCCTCTCTGACCCCCTTGTTCTATCCAGGTACCCGTTGCTGAATCCAGTGGGGTACTCCGACTCTTTGGTCCTAGCAACTGCCTTTGGGAATTGATCGTATTATTCCTACTCTCCATCTCTGCCCTTTCCCTGTCCCATCGTGCCTGTTCCTCCTGCTGGACTCCCTCCGGGTTGTAGATTGACACTATAGGACCTATGGTAACAGGTACTTGTAGAGCATCCGGCAATTGATACGACCTTGCACACTGCGTTTCTGGCACCTTCTGGACCACGAATCTTCCTACTACTCTCTGTACGGGACTAGATTGAGGTACTTCCTCACCTTTCTTGGGATCCCACTCTGATGTGGGGAGCGGTTTATATTCCCCCCACCTAGCCCCATCCCCTTGCTGTAGTTCGGGACTTTCGGCTTCTCTGTTGTACGGAGGTGGTCTATCTAATAATAGCCTCTCTATCAGATCCTCATCCGGCTCGCTAGCCTCATCTTCTTCTAGAGGTTTCTTTTCTCCCGTAGTCTCTAGCATTGTGAACAGTTTGTCTGCTTCTATCTTCTGCACCCTCCATTTTTTAGCTTCATCATCCCATTTAGCATCCTGCACTGCTTTTACCGATCGTCTCACTCTTTCTTGGCGCCTATTCAAGCTCTTTTCGTGTGCCGCCCTGAACCATGCACTAAGGGCTTCGAACAGTGTTGGCCTCGGTAGAGGTCTCGTTGCTAGCATTACCGCTTTTAGTTGGTTCAATACTTCTAACCTAAATGTCCCGTATCTCGGGAACGTCAGTTCCTCATTTCCTTCTGTTAGCTTACTCCACTCGGAGATCCATAGTATTGAGTGTAACCCTACATTCACAGCCATATAATAAGCTGGTGTGCCTTCTGGTGGAGCTTCTTCCCCTGCATACAAGTTTCCTCTATCTCTCTTAAAGATCGCCCTTAAACGTTTAAAACACTTCATTTTCAAAAAAAAAATGTACGATTTTACTTTTAATTCTCTTCCTTATTTACTTCTCGATGACAAACAACCAATCCCTACGCGGCTCTCGCTGACCAGCCTATCTCAGCGCGGCTCTACGCTGACGTCACTCGTCCCCTCCTTTCTCAACTCGTCTCACGATCTTGCATGCGTTTTCATTCATACGCCGAAAAATGACTACTTCCGTCCAAGCGATCACTTTTCTTGACTGTACGTCCACAGTCTAACTGTAATTGTCACCTCAACGGACGAGACGTCTTTCCTCTCACGTTCAGACGCTCGCCTTAACTGATAGGTTACTTACACACAGTAAACGTCCGACCAGCGTCCGTTACTCATACACTCACTCTGTCACTCCCCCTATCATCGGTCCTAAGGGCGATCAATGGTACCTCATGACCCCCTTTACAATGGTAGACAATTACTCTGGGTGTTCGATACACCCGAACCACTTAAGCCCTTCTCTGGATCTTAAGATTTTATCCGGTTGCGCGCGCTCACAACCTTCCCTCAATCACACTACAGGCATTCAACTCCGCTTGACATTACAACACAGGTACAACACAAAACACCGCAATCTGGCAACGCATGACCCTTATACTCACTCTCGACCGACTCTGCTGCTTTTCTCTCGCACCGTCAGCACCTTCTTCTGCAGGGATTCTTCTTCTGGTCGTCGATGACTAGGGACCTTGGGGTAATCTAAACCTGACCTAGGTTGTCTTCCTCAAGAAGAAAACCATCTTTCTCTGCTACCAACTGCAGGGAATGAGATTTTGATACCTTTTCCAATGACCTAGATACCTATCTCATTCTTCCTTTTGGATCGATTATTTTCTGTCATTGAGTAAAAGGCAAACCCACATAGGTTAAATCAACCCCATAGACTGACGCAACTCTGAAGAACCACTTACGACTGATAAAGTTTAAAAATTTAATATAAAATTAATATCAGTTGCATATACAATCCTCTCAGGATAAGATTCAACAAGTATACAGGAACTAAAAGGAACATAAATTCCCTAAAGAATCTAAGTCTACAAAAGAATACAATTAATATCAATTCCAGAATCAACAGATTAAAGCATAGACACAAAGTGGATCCGTTGCGTCATCTACAAAAGAGAAAAACAAGTTAATTCTGTCCCTACTCTATACTAGGTGACATCCCTACTTCGCAAGTTCCTTACCTAAAAAAAGGTGTCAGCAGTTTGACTTCCAAAGAAGTTCAAACTCTCTTCGCCTCTAATGGTAACTTATGTCGAGAAACAGTACCCTCTCTGCCTACCCATCCGTTCTCTAAGGGTCCTCGGCCTACTGCTCTCTTGCGCTCTGCTCTCTGATCTTCTGTTCTGCGCTATCTTCTCCCCGGGGTGCTGTCCCTAAATACACAATCACAGTATAGGTGGAACGCCCCTTGACGCCCACCACGTATACATTTACACATGCTCTCATTCTTGGGTTTTTCCATAGCTTCATCTCTTCACGTCGTCCGTTAAGTTGACCTTGCTTCTTAGGCGCCATCTTCGTCTTCGTGCTGGTGACTTCATTGACATTCCAGTTGACACTTTCAGAGCAAAGTCTATCACCTTAACAGAGTTCCATTCATTACCGTTGTGATTATAACCTCGTTTGGTCCTGTGAACGGTCATTTCTAAACAAGACCCAAATTCCAAGCGTCTCTTATCTCACTTAGGCCATAAACTTCGTCCAGCATTGTCACCTTAAATCTAGCAAGACCTTTGACTCTTGTCTCGCACGTACAGATCAAGGCTATCCCCTGTTCCTGTGAGCCCACTAAATTACATACAGCGGACTACACTCTTGCGAACGCTTGGTCAGTTAGGTTAAAATCACACATGATCATACTTTCTAAAACTCCTTCTTCTACACAGTATAACCTTTAACACACATACATATATATAATCGAATTAGCGAATCGGTGATTATACTTGAATCCATGTTACATAAAATACAACGTTTACATTCTCGTTTCTACACAGTGCTATATAGTCTGCACATTTCTTCACTTTATATTTCACCTTCTTTCTCCGTTTAATAATTACATACGTATATTCAGTTTAGCACGTTTAAGCATTTTCACATTTCTATATTAGCCCAACCTATGTATACGGGCCTTTCTAATTCTAATGCATATTCTAGAATACATACGAATACATTTCCTATTACGTAAGTTACATCGGCTAACTTTACGCTACAAGTGCTCCTTCATGTTACAACTTCTACGTTTATGCGATATGCTTGTAAATATGGTACAGATATTCTTATCATTCAAATTGCGCTCTCTCAGCTGTGTTATTAGGTGGGCACCTGCCTATTCACAAGCCTGTTGACAAGCAAGTATCATATGCGAGCCCAGATTCCACATGTAGGCAAGAGCTGAGAACACAAAATAGATTCAATCTGTATGTAACAGACTTATAGATTCAAAAGCAAAGCTCTCTTGTAGATTTTGATTTGTGTTTTGTAGAATTACTTGCCTATTTTAGTGCCTGACGTGCACACAGAAATGTGTGTTCATGTCCGTATGTGTTTGTTTGTGTAGTTGTGTATGTGTGTGAGAAACAGAGAAAGGAGAGAGAAAGAAAGGGAGAGAGAGATGAAACCGCATTCCTTTTCACAAGACACACAATTATTGCTGGACGGAATGCAGAAAAAAATCAAAACATTCACCCCAGTCAAGGGATCTGGGTTAAATCCATCAAGCTTTTGCTCACCATGCCACCCCAGTTTAGACCTGACCAGTAATTTTCACCTCATGGACTAGGGGCCAGATGTAGGTAGACCTTTACCGATCGGAATCGGCCGAAAATACCGATTTTCGGCCGTTTCCGATCGGTAAAGGGCTAGGGAGATGTAGGTGCACATATTCGGTAATTTTACTGAATCGTTATTATTACCGAATCGGTAATATTTACTGATTCGGTAATATTTACCGATTCGGTAAAATTACCGAAAATGCTATGTGGGTAGCCAATTTTCTATTGGCACATGGCTTACAGAATCGGTATTTTACCATGGAATACAAATCCATGGTAAAATACCGATTCCTGTGTACATGCACATTTGTGCATGTACACATGTGCCATGTGACAGACAGACGTGCCCTTAGGGCATGTCTGTGTGCCACATTGCACACATGCCCGTTTTGGGGGTGCTAGAGGGTGTCAAAGTGACACCCCCTGCACCCTTGTGAATTCTTTAATTACCGATTCGGTAAATACCGATTCGGAAATTCCTAATCATTCCTATGGGCTTCAAAGCCCATAGGAATGAATGGGCATTACCGATTCGGTATTTACCGAATCTGTAATTAAAGAATTGTTAAGGATACGGTAACAAATCCAGATGTTGGGACCTACATCCCATTTACCGATTTTGAAATACCGAATCGGTAAAATTCGGTATTTCAAAATCGGTAAATGGGATTTACCTACATCGGGCCCTAGATCAGCAAAGTGCACAGGAAATAGGTGGTGCTAGCTCCTTTTTTTTGCACCCCATTGAGCCTTCTGTTTTGCAGCAGATGCTGCCAAGGCATGTGCGGGTCCTTTTTTAACAAGGTTTGTACTTACACCCATTTCACCCCCTCAGTGTGTCAAGATGCATTAAACCACTTGTTAGGTTTAGCCCCATACAAATGAGGGACCACTTTTGTCCAGGTTTTTCTGTCAAATTACTAAGCACTGACAAAGGCAAACTGGATCCCAGAAGATGTCTTTGGGAAGCGGTGCAAAGCTAGCACACCTACCCAGGCACACTTTGGGAGGAGCCATGAGGAGTCTCAGGGACCCAGTCATTCCCATAAAGAAAGATGAAGTTAAGCAATGTATCCACTTCAACATGCAGTCCGATATGCTGGCAGTACAAAACAGAACAGCATGGAAGTGCCACACATCCTCAACTGTTGCACTCTCTTTGGCCTCTGAGAGTTCAGAGCTTCACTGGAGAGGTCAACTTTTTAACAAAATATACAAAGAGACAAAGCAATTGTAGACCTATTTTGTAATACATCGCATGGTCATTAAGATGCAGTTTATGTATGTTATTATTATAGTACTTTTGATTCATTGGCATGATGCTTTATCATGTATTTCCCGTTATTGCTACCTAAAACAGTCCATCATTTTTAGAGTGTTAGTCCTAAAATAAGATAAATGTTTGTTAAAATAATTATTCAGTGTTTTTAAAGCCTGTTTACTATTTGTTCTGATAAAAAAAGATATTGCAGTCTCTATGTCATGTATTGTGTTTGAAAAGAAGTTAAATATTTCACAAAATCACACGTTAAAGTACAGCTATTTTATAGGTAGAAAACACTAACAGTCACATGCATCAAAGGATTTTGCAATGCGATTCGCAAAAATCGGCCGTTTGCGATCGCAAAATCTGCTTTTGGAATGCATGAAGGGTGAAGGCCCTTGCAATTAAAGAATTCGCAAATATTTGCAAATTCTCAAATTGCGATTGCATTTAACGAATCGCATTTTGCGATTCCTTAAATGCAATGCATGAAACTTAAAAAAATTGCAAATTCGCAATTAGGGGGAGCAAATTACCATGAGGTTGAACCTCATGGTAATTTGCCAAAACTTTGAAAAATGCACTTTTGTGCATTTTTCAAAGTTTCATGTTGTACGGACACATGCCCTAAGGGCATGTGTGTACACAACATATGTGCATAGATTGATTTCAGGGGTGCAACAGGGTGTCCTTTGGACACCCCTACACCCTTGAAATCGCATTCTCAATTTGCGATTCGCTAATTGCGAATCGCAAATTGAGAATATCTTCCCATTCATTCCTGTGGGCCACTAGGCCCATAGGAATGAATGGGAAGGTATTCCTTAATTGCGATTCGCAATTTGCGAGTTGCAATTAAGGAATTTTAAGAAATCGCTAATTTTTCAGCGATTTCTTCATGCATAGGCTTTTGCGATTTCTTAATTGCGATTCCTTAAAAATCGCAATTAAGAAATCGCAAAAGCCAACAATGATGCATGTACCTGTAAGTTAATACAAGTCTAGAGAATAGCCAAATGCAATTAATTACTTTTGATTGTAATGCCCATTTCAAGTACAGAAAGTGGCTATGAAAATAGTTCACACCTCCCAGCCAGTCCCTAGAAATACATTTGGTGCACACTCTAAATGGTATCAATCGCTTTTGGTATTCTCTGCAGTGCAGAAAGACATACATTTATAAAAAATAAAACTATCTTGGATGTGAAATAGAGGCAAGAATTTCTGATATTGTTAACGGGTGCACCACTATATTTATTCTATATATGACCCATCTTTATCCTATACACTTTCTTGCTGCTAGTGCTCAAGAAATCTTAGGCTACATCCTTATTTTCAATCTGTTTTGGCAACTCATGGTTCTACTTGGTGTATTTCAAGGAGTGAATATATTTCTCTTATCTGCTCCGGTTCTGTCTTATTGTTGATTGAGTCGTAGGGCCTGATTCCGAGTTTGCCGGGAAGGGTTAGTGTGCCGCAAACTTGAGGGATAGCCTGTCTGCAATATTACAACTTCATTATATCCATGGATCTAATTAGGTGGACGGGATATCCATCATGTTTGTGACTAAGTATCCCAGCCACCAAACTCATAATCAGGCCCTTAATGATGGGTTTAAGCCTCTCCTGTGTCACAATAACTGCTCAATGCGTGATACGTTTTACTTAATTCTTGTTTTGGGTTTGTTTGTCTCTTCTTGTTTGTCATAAATCATTCAAATTACCAATATTTCCTTTTCTGCATATTTAGGAGAATGCAGCTGAACTTGAAAGGATGGCATTAATGTGTCAAATTGCGCTTACCAAGGGGATACCACGTTCAATATCTTCTAGGATTGTAAATCTATTTACGGTGCCATCTATTCAAGAGGAGATTGTGTTTTGGGCCATCCATCAAATGGCAATTCTATACGGTAATTTGAAATAATGCTATTTAGTTGTGGAACACTGTGATCTGTGGCAATCTACTGGAATTACTTAACAAAAGAAGAAAAGTGAGGAGGGAACATAGGCGCTCGTTCGTCTCCACTAACCTTGAATTAGACTAAGAAAGAGAACAAACTCAAAGCTAAGCTTCAATTATACCAGTCATCAGGGTCACCAGAAAAACTCTCCAGTGCAGGGAACCCATTTGGTTTATGGAAGAACCCTCACCCACCAACCTAGTTGGTGTCATGTTCCATCATAGGGTTCCCACCCAGGGGGCCGAGTATCTCCTAGGTGTGCTTCGATGCCTAATTACAGCGGATATTTTTTTTTGTTGAGTTTCTTTTTGGTGAGGAGTGAATACCGTGAGAGAGAAAAATTAAGGTTAAAACTACCTCCGGGGTACCAAATTATTTATTATGTGGTCTAAGGGGTAGTGTTAAACGCAAGTTCTTTGGACATGAGTGAGAGATTGTGATCTCACACGTCTCTTAAAGGGTGTTCAATAGTCTACATGTTTCAGCCAATTAATTTTGCAATTGATTGGCTTTCTTCAGGATCTATGCTTCAGAGTAAATATAGCCCTGAACCTGCATGAACTATGCATACCCACTAAGGTGTGCATAGGTGTTTAGGGTGCATAACTTACCCTGAACCGCTTTGGTTCTATGGCCCAAAGGATGACAAAAGTGCTTTTAGATGGCTTGTGATTTTCCACTGTCCTTGAGAGGTAAAGGTTCATTCACCAGAGGGGCTCACCCCAACTGATCAGAAAGCCTCATCCCCTTGTCAATGTGCACCGCTCATTACTGTAGGAAGGATGATGTAGTCTTTTAAACCTCCCGGGAACACTGCTTCACCGAGATCCCAGAAGAGACGAATGAGTAGGTAAGTATACAGGCGGCTGACCTTGATGCAGTGAGTAACTAAAGCACAATACCACTCACTTGAGATGTCACATGACAGGTACAGCCTGTGTTAAAACCATTTTTTTCCCTGTTTTTTTTACCCTTACTACCATGTACAGAGTGTGACAATAGGCACCGCCTCCCACCGGGAACTATGTTGTGAAAAAGTTTAGTGCATTAAGTAGTTTGTACTTAAAAACCATTTGCTGACACTTGCATTTTATTCTGACAGTCTGCTATAATATCCTTATGCACCTTCCTTGACTCAAATTCAAATTCAAAAGTACTTTATTCGGTTTTCATTTTCAGAAACCATAAAAGTTAAATAATCCAAGATACAGTACAAACACATAATACATTTTCGTTACCCTACGGCAAGACATTAACAGGAAATTGATTACTTCGTTGTAGAGATGTTGGTGACATAAAAACATTTTCATATTAAAAAGAACCTTAAAAATACAATATCCAATTAAAAATCTAGACTTTTTCTACATTTCATTGCACTTTTTAAAAAAACGGCCACAAAAGGGACACATTTAGGATTCAGCAACTGCAGGTAAAAAAGAGCTGGACGTATATGCCGGAAATTTAACTTTTTTAAAATGGGTTTTAATAAAAGGGATATGGGCATTTCATAGTATTTACAGAGGAACGTAAAGTGGAGCAGATCCTGTGGAGACTTGTTGTCGCAGCCACAGGATGCTAACACTTTCCCTTTGTGACTTTCCCTTGGTACTGCTAATAACAGGTGGAAAAGATTTAGTCTAAACCTAGTAAGTAGAAAACGATCATATGCAGATATTGGCAAGGACAGATATGGTTCCATATCTGGGGAGGTTTTAAGCGTCAGGTTTTGTTGAGAATAAAGGAGTGTTTTACGAACGTTATATCCTTTCTAGTTATACCTTCAGGTTTTGTGAATAAGTCCAGACGTCCCAGATCGTTAAAACTAGGGGCATATTACCAACAACTAGCGATAATTATCGCTATGTTGGTTTAGCAGCGATATTTTTATCGCCGAGCTGCGGCGATTTGTATCGCTTAGGAACCTTGCTATTATCAAGGTTTATCTTCTAAGCGATAAAAATCGGCCGAAATGCATGAATATCGCTGAAAAGTCAGCGATATTCATGCATTACCGAGCTAATGCTCTTAGCCATGTTATCCACCTACCATTGGATAACATGGCTAAGAACTGCTCAGGGGCAGGTTTTAGCTTTTTGAGATATTCGCGCTTAGCGCGAATATCTCCAAAAGTTGGTAATAGGAGATAGTGATGTTAGCGACTGTTTCCAGTCGCTAGCATCTTGGCACGCCCACTTTGCATGTCATTAGTGATAAATATCACTGACATGCAAAGCGGGGCCCAAGATGGTCGCTATCTCCTACTAGCTGTCGCTAACTGGTGTTAGCGACAGCTAGGTAATAGGGAGATCATTTAACTCCTCTTTCTTGGCTTTTAAAGCCAAAAAAGCGGAGATAAACCCCCTTGATAATATGCCCCAAGATTTTGAATACTTGATCCAGGGCATTTTGGTCCTGTGATCTAAGTTTAAAATGTCCCTCATAAGGTTATGTGTAAGACCTAGGTGCTTGTTGAGCCAACATTGAGGCCAAAAGGTCAACGGGCGTAAGGCCAGCGTGTCACTTACATAGGGTAAACCAGTTTCTTCGCGGACTGACAGATTCGCTGTCCCTTTTGGTATGCTCAGTAGTTGTTTAAAAAGTTATTTTCAGTCACCTGTAGGCCTACAAGGCCAGTGTAACCCCATGTGTCACTCCCGAGCTGGCTATCGATAGACTTTTGGCTCAATATATTTTTAACAAAGCTGCCACTGGTCGACTGCCCATTTTGTTGGCAAATCCGAATAAAGCGGCATTTTCCCTTGTAAATTTGCGCCTTTTTTTATTTAGGAGTGCTACCCAGTTAAGCCGGTGATCTAAAAGAACACCCAAATAGGAGAAGGTTGAACAGGTGGGCACTCTGGTTCCATTCACAGCAAAAATGTACTTCCTTTTGGAACTAGACCCCACCTGCATCATGTAAGATTTGGTGTTGTTCATGGCCAGATCTCGCTTGGTCATGAATCCATTAAAGGCGTCAAGTAGGGTTTGTAAACCCTTAGGGGTGCGTGTGCGGAGGACTGCATCGCCCGCATAGAGCACGACAGGCAGTCCTCTCTGTCCTACATAAGGCTAATCATCCCCGTGTCCAGCAAAACTCCTTCTAGGTTGTTAATATATAGATTAAAAAGAAAGGGCGCCAAAATGCACCCTTGTCGTACCCCCCGTTCGGTGTTAAAATTCCTGTATACCTTCAGGTCTATTGAGTATCGGATGTTGGCCTTGGTATCTCTGTGAAGGTCCCTTAGGAAATTCACCAGAGATCGCTCCACCCCCATGGCCTCCATGGACTGCCACAACCTTCCTCGGTTGACACAGTCAAAGGCCGAGGAAAGATCCATGAAGGCCATGTAGATCGTCCCAGGGCGGGCGATGGTGTATTTACCCTGGATCAGATAAAGGTTGAGGCACTGGGCCATTGTCGAGTGACCTGGGAGGAACCCGTACTGGATATCCAAGATTTTCTTATTCTCCTCAGCCCAGGTACTCAGTCTATTTGACTCACCCTGCCTTATTAATTGACGTGCTGGGGCATTTTGATGTTTTAATTTTAAATGGTAATAAATGGTAATAACAGGCTAATTTATAATCCGATGGCACACGAGGTGTGATTCGGATTTTCTCAAAAATCTGAATTATCATCTGATAGCCCCTATTTACTAGGCCATAGGCCTAGTAGAGCCCTCCTGCATTCAGTGCTGCATGCCAGACGATGCAACCACTACTCTCACAGGCACACCTATCAGTAGAGGATAATTAACTACCCGGGACACATGCATGGATGACAGGTCCCTACCATGGGGGACCTTTTAATTGTTTGTAATTATGTTGTGTCTCCTTTTCTCATGCATAAATGATCAAATCTGACGGTGAACCGTAACCGTAAGTTATGTACCTTACACACCTATGCACACATTAGCATGTATGCTTAGTTCATGTAGGTTCAGGGCTATTTTTACTCTGAACCACAGGCCCTGAAGAAAGACAATTAATTGGAAACGCATTGGCTGAAACATGTAGACCATTTCACACCCTTTAAGAGACGTGCAAGATCACACTCTCTCACTCACATCCAAATAACTTGCTTTGAACCCTACCCCAGGGACCACATAATAAAGAATTTGGTACCCTTGAGATAGTTTTAACCTTAATTTTTCACTCTCACGGTATTTACTCCTCACCAAAAAGAAACACAACAATAAAACAAGCATTTACAATGCAACGGTTTCGCCTTTGTAAAAGTTTGAGTTATTGGCATTGTAAATGCCAAATTTTGTATTTATGTGTTGGTTTTGAAAGCAGATAAATAAATGGCATTGTCATTTACAATGCCAATAGCTTAATCTCTCACAAATGTGAGACCTATTGCATTTGCACACACACACAGAGCACACACACACACAGAGCCACAGAGCCACACACAGACAGAGCCACACACAGACAGAGCAACTCACACAGACAGAGCAACACACACAGACAGAGCAACACACACCGACAGAGCAACACACACAGACAGAGCAACGAATCATGCGACAGGGGAGCAACAAATTATGTTTAAAAGTTGAATGAATTATGAGGCAAGATATTAGGAAACATAATGCAGTCAATTTTTTGATAGTATTTCATTATTTGGTAATGTTTGCACATGGTAATGATGTCTGGGCAAAGATTATGTGGCAAATCCTTAATAAGAGAAAAAAAAACTGCAGCCAAATAATTTCAATGGCCCTGAAGATAGTAGACGTACCAATGAAGGAAACGCAGCTCTATACACCCACTTCAGCAGCGTCCCACAACATTTCTTTTCCCATCAGCAAGATTCTCCCGGAGAGAGGGGGGAGATAGTCCCTCGTTTGTTTCTATGACCTGGGCCGGGGTTCTGTGGCACCAAACAGCCTAGACCAGCGTTCTATTACTTTAAGCTAGTTATCATGGGGTAAAGGTGAGGCAAAAGCCTCTCTTGGATGGAGTGTGAAGAGGGATGAGGGGGGAAGGTTGCGCATTCCATTCTGCTCCCACTCTGAAAGTCTAGCCGCTATGGGAGGGTGAGCGCACTCAGCTGGAGGTTTCCCCGCACCCACTGTTACCCCGCGCTTGGAAGCCCGGACTCTGATATCCGACATGGACCACTGCACCCATCCATACATCCCTGGATCTCAGGCCTGGGTCACCGAGAACGAGTCTAGCGCCCAGCTCTAACTTGGGAGGAAAAGCCCTGGGTGTGGCGTAAAGGCCAACCCCAGTCAGGATGGACTAGCCTGTCCTGCGGCAAACGTGTTCCACACAAGGTCGGATACAACACGTGGCCACGTTTTATTCAACAACACACTGCATTGTGGGGCTTGTAGTTCGAGTGATCTGTTCGTCATATTTTTGCATCTAGGCATTCTTTTTGAGGGGTTTAGGGTAGGAAGTCGGGGAGCAGGCTGGGTACCGATGGTGCCCCTGAGAACTGGGTGACTTTTTTTTGGCTTATGCTTTGGGATTCATTCCAGACGATTCACGCCCCCTTCCCTAGAAACTTCAGAAGGTCAGAGGTGAGCACTGTTAAATTGAAGAAACATATACTTTTTATTGCGCAGGCCAGTCGCTGTTTCGTCTTTTCTTGAAGATGTCCTTGGACAGGGAAGGCAGCCCTTCCTCGTCGCCCCCCTCACCTGCCCACCCCCTCCCCAAGGCCTGTGAAAGAAGCCCCCCTCTCCCTCCACCGCTCGGCTCGTCTCTCCGCTGTAAATGAATTTGCTTTGGACGGCGAGCGGTGCCGTGAAGTGCTCGCCAGGGAGGGATGCGCGTCCGCGGGAGGAGTGATGGAAGAGAGGGGGCGAGGGCTGGGGGGGGCTCAGTCTCCCTGCACTGATCACCGCCGCTCCCGGCCTCGATGCCTCCATCTCACCGGCGCCGGATTGAAATCAACCGCAGCCAGCACAAAAGCGCCGAGAGAGCGAGGCGCCGCCTCGCAGCGCACAATCCCCGCTCTCGGCTGCGTTTCTTTTGTAATCTCCCCCTCGCTTTTGTCAAACTCCGTTCCCGGCTTGGAGGACCTGCAATTTTCCAGAAATAAAAGCAGGGAATCGTCCTCCGGTGCTCTCTGCCCGAGCCTCCTTTTGAGCCCTTCTTTCTGTGATTCCACTGGAGGCCGGGAATTAAATATAGCGTTGGCACAGCCAATGGGTCTAGTGTTGGCCTCTGCCCTTTGGCTTATCAATGCTTGATTTGTCATGGATTATGCTAAACGTTCTTTCGGGGAAGATGCCAGAAGGCCAATCAATTACCAAAAAAAAACAAGTCAGGTCCCGGGCCGTGCTGTGATTGGCTGACGTCACGGGGGTGTCCCGGGCCGGCAGCCAATCACAGCGCGGCCCGGGGAATGACATCACGGGGTGTCCCGGGCCGGCAGCCAATCACAGCGCGGCCTGGGACAAAGGGGCGGGGCTTAAAAAAGCACCAGAAACGCCCCCGAATCGCGTTTTCAAGAGAAAGCGCGATTGACAGCCTCTGTCTCCCAATGGCTAGCCTCCATTTATGGAGCTAGCCAATTGGAAACAGAGGCGGTCTGAACATCCCTACTGAAAACAAAAGTTTTCAAACTGGGAGGGGCACTTCGTGCCCCTCGCCAGGTCGAAACCTAAACAGCTCAGCTGTAATGAGGCGTCAAAGCACACCTAGGAGGCACTTGCCCCCTGGGTGGGAACCGTATGATGAAGCATGCCACCAACTAGTTTGGTGGGTGAGGTTTCTTCGATAAACCAAATGGGTTCCCTGCAAGGCAGACTTTTTCTGATGACCATGATGACTGGGTTGATTGAAACTTAGCTTTGATCTTGTTCTCTTTGTTTGTTGAATCTACTGGAATCTACATTACTTTTAGGTCTGGCTGCAAATAGTGTGATCTTACTATGGCTCATGCCATCACCACACTCAAATACACAGAGAGTGGGCTTTGAAACATGTTCCAACAGATGTTGGCTTGTTCATTTAGGTCCCTTAATACATTGCTTGTGAAAGGTTTTTCACATATTGAATAAACCAATGACAGTATTGTGGATTTATACATTTTATAGTGGTGATTGAAAATGGGTCAATCACTAGCATTGCATATACAATACAAATTGAAAGCAGAAAAAAGCCATACACAGTAATTTTAAGTTCTCTCCTACAAATATTTCAAACAATGGCGGCATTGAGAATAGAGGCCCATGCATTTTTGTCATTTTAACCTGCATATTTAAAACACTTCATTTGTGAGGAATGTGACAACTGAAATGAAGGAAATAAAACATCACTACTATGCTTTTCTACCAAGTGTCATAATGGGTATACACATAAACTCTAAAATGATTCCTTTTTAGACAGTGCTCATGAAAGAAACAAGCATGCCATCAGGAAGCTTCAAAATATGCAACTCCAGCAAGAGGCCTTAGAAGTGTATGGTTGTAACTTTAGCTAAATACAGGTCCACTGACAGCCACTTTTGAAGGACAAAATGTATTGCTGCTATTTTGGGTATTATGTTAAAATGATGAATATTGTTTTAGATTTGTTGACGTTTGTGGTAATTTCAAATTGCAGATACACATTTCAGCACCACATACCAGCAGAAGATGTTCCTTACAAGTGTTATTTCATTATGTCGCTTGCTAAAAAACAGTTAAAAAGTAAAACAGCTCTACACCAACCAGCTACTTAACTATTATTATTAAGCCTTTATTTGTACAAGGAAATGCAGCAACTCTGCTATAATTCTGAACTCCTTAATCACCGTCATAAAAAGGTGCAAGTGAATCCAGGGAAAAAACAATGTGAAACTTTCTTTTCTGCCTACTGATAAAGGTCGATTGCGTAACGTGCGTTGTGAAAAGATGCATTGTGGGAACATTGTTTTGGCTTGGCTTAGGCAACAGAGGCTCCCTTGGCTAGACTCCCTACTTGCTTTCTCCGGAACTGTTAGTATAAACGTTGCTGTACATGCAGAAAAGTGTCGACTACACCAAGATGCAAAAATTGTAGTAAAGTCTTACTTGTGTGAGTCATGTTAAGGAAGAGTTGCAGTCATTTTGTCAGAAAAGAAAGGTCCTCATTTCTCTGTATCAAAAATGGTGAAACCTGGTTCCCATATACCTGGAGGGTTTGAAGTTTTATGGTCTGCTGAGTAGAATATTTAGAAAGCAATACATCAAGTTATTTTACAAAATGTATTATAAAAAAACATAAGCTTTACAGCACACTCTTCATTTCAAGTTTTTATTCATCTTTTTTTTTATTATTGATGTTTTTTCTATTTTCTCTTTTAGAACCAGAAATGGAACAATGCCTCAGTCTTATTCTCAGAACATTCTGTCCTGTAATGAAGACTGCTTCTACAGTCAACCAGAAATTTTGGTTTAGCCTTGGTGTGTACTTGCAAGGGTGTAACGGTGGGGCTCTGTTTGATGCTTGGGGAGTGTGGGGAGAGTACACCTTTATTAAGTTCTCTTTTGTAACATTACCTGAGAACACCCTTCATGCAAGGAGATGCAATTTCTGTTTGATGCAGCGAATACCAGTCCATATTCATCTTTTTTTTAATCTACATTGAACTCTCATTTGTTGCCCAAATCAGAATTCAACTGCAACATTGGTCTGCATAAAGTGTAACTCCCCTACTTTCTAGTACATCTGCATATTGAACTGGCATGCTGAGCTGCTGTGTCAAGTTTGCTATGTCATGACTGGAACACATCTCTTGTCTGAAGAGTACACCTCTGAGAGACACCCTATTAATTTCCGTACCAAAAATCTAAGGGTCTGATTTAAAGTTTTGGGGGACATGTTGCTCCATCACAAACGTGACGTATGTTCCATCAACTGATTTATTATAAGTTCTTTATAACATATTGTATTTGTAATAAGACGGAAGGGGCTATCCCGTCATGCTTTTGATGGGATACCCATCTGTAGAGGATGTATCCTTATGGCTAGATCAGATGATCTTGAAGCTGGGGAACAGGGTTCAAGTCTCGGCAACGACTCTGAACATCCTGTGATTCTGGGCAAATCACTTAATCTCCCTGTGCCTAACAAAATGAATATGTCCTTGTGTAATGAAACTGGTGCTCATGTACAGCACTCTGATACCTGATATCTTTGGGTCTAGTATGCGCTATATAACACTAAAAAAATACAGGCCTTATGTTGTGAAATCACATCCATGGAAAGAGGAGCATTAAAGCCTGTAGAAATTGTACATACATTTCAAGAGGTCATTGTTCATTTCCATGGCACAGACATCTAGTTGCAACCTACAGCTCGCACAATTGCAAACTCTGCACCATATTAAGTAAAGGTTTAGACTGGTGCAAATCAGGGAGTACACATATTTTAACCATTTTTCCCACAGGAAAAATAAAGAATGCAGGAAGCAAGATCTGCACCCAACTAAACATGTGCAATAATAGGACATAAAAAGGAGAAATGTAATTTCACACTTTTTGCTATGTTTAAAATAGGAAATTGAGTGAATTAGTGTTTTTTCAGATATGTGATATTAAATCAGTCCAGTTTCTTCCTGCCTGAGCAGTAAAATAGTGTATAACCACTATACCACATTTTTACTCTGAATCAGCACTTCTTTGTTAACCACATAAAATGATTCACAAAATTACTAATAAGGAATGTTTTAATGCACCATCTTTTATATTTTTACATGCACTTTTTTAATTTTGCCCAGAGGGCCAATATCTTCATACACTATGAACTTGTGCAAATCTGATTCATCCACTCTTATTTCAAAAACAACAATACTGTGCAAAATGGAATTGCTTTGCAACAAATTTTAAGTAGAAAGCAACCTGGTGACACGAATTCGGCCTTTCATTTCCTTTGAGTTCAAAACAATGAGTTGCATTAATGTGGTATTATTACCATGTATTGTCTAGAATGCTACAAAAGTGCAATAGGATGCAGAAGCGAAATGGAAACCATTACATGACCCATGAGAGTCAGAGAAAAGCTATGTGTATTGAGACTATTACCTGTGAATAATCGTTTAATATCAGCAGACACATTGCACTGTTTTTGCTCAGTATGTCCTATGCACTACCAGGCAAGGTGGGAAATATGAAGATAAATGCAACACTTAAGCCTTTGAGCTTTAACTGTGATTTTCTGTTTTTCTGCAAGTCATTGAGATGTTATCAGGCCAGTTTGCTGCCAGTGTAGACACTCCTGTAGTCACACTTTTCTTTGAAGCCTACTCAACCTGTAAGGCATTTCTTCTAGAAACCATCCCCAATCTCCAGGAGGTAAGTTGGGAAAGTGGGAAAAGAACAGAGCGCAGTGGATGAAGGTTGAGAGCTGTTACGTTTTGTGAGATGACTGATGCATACACATTGACTGCCCCTTCCTCTACCTTTGCATATGTACTTCATTTGATGAAATACAAAAAAAGGAAATTCATTCTCTTGACCCACATTTGTGATCTCCATTATTGTAGATAACTAAAATGTGTAAAAACCTTTATTGTACCACACCAAGTATCAAAAGAATATCAGGTCCGCTATATCAGACAAAATCAAAGCTAAACCATGTTATAATACTAAAGTATTAACCAACACTTTTAAGTCTAATAAGCATTTTTGAAAAACGAAAGTGCCATAGAGAGATTCTATGGCAATTTAATAAAATAAGTGTTACAGTAGTCTCTTTTTTATGTCTACCACAGCCTGTACATGAAGAGGATTCAGAGAGGAAATTGGGATAAAATGATGGCACAGCTGAAAAGTGGTTGTGAGGGTTAATGGCAGGAGTTGTAATGAGGAGCTTCTGGGAAGAGATGACTTAAGTAGGGGAGTAGAAATTGTTAAAAACAGCTGAGAGACGTGGTGGAGTGGCAGGGGAAATACATACATTTAAAGAATGGATGAGGGGGAGAAAACAAAGAGGGTGGGTGGGGACCCTCATCCAAGTAAAACAAGAGAGGGTTGTGAGGGGTGCAGCATAGGAAGGTATGGTGGCGAACAAAAGGATCAATGCAATTTTAGCAACGGAATATGAGGCAATTACTCTGATATTACATTCAATAATTATTATAAATATAACAACTTGGTACTATAATTTATTTGAAATATTTGTGGAAACAAATTCTTGGATAACATTTCAAATTTGTCTTGTAGATTATGCTGCCAGTAAAAACAAACCACTGCCTTTGCATGGCAGAATCACCTCCTAGGTAACAGATGTCTAGTGCAGCTGCCTCTCCAGGGAACCCCCACCTTCCACATGTGGCTCATGTTTTCTTAGTAGTTAATGTCTAGTGTGTGGAACTGAAAACCTGCTGTGATTTATCTTAACAGGTCTGGGGACAGGTCATCACCACTCTGGGACATTTGGCCTCCGTCCTGCCAGAGGAGCAACTAGATAAGGAGCTTCCATGGTTGGTCAATGAGGTTAAAAGGCTCCAGCCCCAACTGCCTGCTGATATGGCATTTCGTTTGCTCACGGTGAGTGTGACCTCTATTTGCTGTCCATGCATGTCACTTCAACCAATCCCAAGTGATCCACTCATAATGAACACCGTATCCTATAGTGAGTGATTAGCTGCAATGAAACAATACATTATTGAGAAATGAGGGCTGAATACAGAACTAAAGGGTTCTATTGGTGAGTCAGTTACACCACATTTAGAGTCCGAGATGGTTCAGGCCTCCATCATGTGACTATTAGGTCATCACATTGGTATTCCACACCTGACAGTACAAATGTTAAGGGTATCAATAATTTTGAGATGTAAGAAAAATGCATGATTCCAAGCTTGCTCCTTAGGTACCCGTGAGAAATAGAAATACTATACAATTCAGACTGTAGTACCCCACTATTTGACACATTCAAGCATGGTAGTTTCTTAAGCATTGATCTGGTGTATTGTTTGGGGGAGATTAAGGGATTAGGGGGAATATAGTTTTCCAGCATTCAGTCTAAATACTGAACTAAATACATTTTGATTTGTACACAATACGTGAAGGCAGCCTGAGAAGCAAAACTAACATTTTTATTTGTTACATATGAAATTGGGATAAATAAAAAATAAATATGAACCAAACAGTGGTGTTGAAATTTAAATAAACATTAGCATTGCAGTATTTTTCTCCACCTGTTGTTGTGATACTGAGTGAGTAAAATGTGGTTATGGAAGTGAAATCAAGCATACTGACGCTCCATATTGGTGCGTTGATCATAACGAAACAGCAAATCTTCAGACACTAGAGCCCTGTGATAGATCCTGAGCAGTTGGGAGGCTTACTGAAGCCTCAGTGTGCTCTTGAAAGTATGCTGTTTTAATTGTGCATACAGCAAGATCATTACAGCAGCATTTAACCCTTGTTGTTGTTGTTGATTTTATGAATAGCTTGGACCTGCGACCAATTTCATTAAATCACATGTTATGAACCTGACACTAAAGTACATAAAAAGTGCCACTTTTTGCCCCAGGGCCATATTTAAGTAAGGTGGACAACTTTCCGTATTTAAGTATTGTATTAGCTGGCAACCATTAGTTAAAAAGAACATATGTTCCTTTATGAGAGCATGTGCAGGTGTTAATGAATTCTCCTCCTGTTTGTGCCACAAACCTCTGAAAATTATTCTGGATATATACAAAGGCAAATGCATACCAATTGCAACCTTTGGCAGTGAAATATGGGGTAATCGAATATAAAACAACTAATGATAGCAGAGAATAACAATCTCAGAGGACTTTTGGCATTGGGACAATATATCATCACTGAAATTATACATTAGGAATTAAGTATCAGCTGCATTATGGATTATATTAGGTCACAGCTCTAACAGCTCTGGTGTAGCGTTTGGTTAAAAGAAGTTCTAAGCCTGAACAGATTAATCATACTTGATTGCATGAAATTAGGCAATGTATGCAATATACCATGGCTGGTTTACATCAGAGATAATTTTATAAACTTAGAAAGACCAGGTTTATTTTCTAATCCATCCAACATTACCAAACAAGACAGGACCTGGTTAAAGGAAGCTTTTAATGTAAGAGTGGCTGCTGAGCGAGAAGCATGTAATCTCTTTATTGTTTAGTTAATTAAAACCATACCATTTTTTTTACATGTATCAACTTTGATTAAAAACATACATTGACATTATTTCATCAACCCAATATGTCACAATATAATATCACACAGTCATAAAACAAAAATCCTCAATTATCAGTGTTGGTAGAAACTCTCAAAATTGGTATGTAAACTATGTAAGACTATTGATTTGTTTGGGACTGACATGGAAAACCATCAAATAATGGGTGACAAAAGTATTAGTTTCATTTATGATAGGAGTAATTAATAAATTAAATGTTGGGGCCCTAGGTCTATTATATTAGTCATTAGGACCGGTTGCTGTAGGCATTGTTTCTTCAGTGGATGAACCCTCACATGGTGGCTAAGACTTCCGAGCCTGATCATGTATATGAAGAAACTTAACCAGTTTTCAGTTCATCTGAGGGTCAGATGGATCAAGCCCTGTAATAACAGCGGCACTGGGGGATCATATTCCTCTAATCCAGAAGGCTTCCTTTAGTAAATTGACACATTCTGGATGAAGTTTCTGACAGGTATATATCAGGTGTGTAAGATCTTCCTGATGACTACCACACAAGCAACGCATTTTTAAGCCAATGTTTTTCCACCTGGGAGCGCCTGATAGTGAGGGATAATTTCCAAACCGTAGTGCCATCAGCCTTTATTTGTGGACTTAAAAAGTTAGGTCTAAATAAGCCGCTAGTTTGAGGACTTTATAGTTGTTGAGTACTGTCCAGGAATGAGATCTTTGACTAAAAGTACTTTTGTTCAATCATAAAGAATGGAGTTTTGCAGCTTTGTTTGGTGCTAACTTAATTGTTAAAAAGGAAAGATTTTTATTCCAAAGGCCCAAAGTGCAAGAGTATTTAAGTGCGTTGTGCAAAAAAACAGTGTATGGTGATTTATTCCCTTTCTCGAGTTCTTGCCACAATGCCTCATTAAGGCTAGCATTTTCCACATATTGTTTTATCCAATACCAAACTTTTATTGATGAGTAAAGTCGGCCCAGTGTTTCATTAATTAGGCCAAATTGTAAGGGCATTTGAGCTGGCGAAGCGGTTTAAGGGAGTTGGAAGACCTTTTTAAAAATAATAGTTAAGTTATTCAGAAAAGTTGAGTCTTTTCGTAAAGGGCAGCACTGGCATACATTAAAGTTGGGAGTGTTTTGGCTACCATTACTGAAATCAGTGGTCTGAATGATTGGCCCTCCAGTTTTTTTGCAAGTGAATTATAAGCAAAAGTTAGTGCACTTTCCTGTTGATCCATATAATTCTGCTGTTCGCAATGAGTCAGTTTATTGCCAATGTAATATCCTAGATATTTGTAGCTAGACACATTTTCTAAGGATTTTTCTTTCAGATAGATGTTATACAGGCGGGCTACCCGATGACTAATAAGCATGGTTTTTGTTTTTGTTGTGTTGGGTTCTAACTTGTTTGCTGTTAGAAATTGTGGAAGTTCGGGGGGCGGAGCTTGCGGCGAAGAAAATGGCCGCATAAGCCTCGAGCTCCGCTCGGTGATATCAATAATCCTGCACTAATCCTACATTAGCAGTAAATATAGCGTGCAAATTCTGACCTCCTGTCCGGAGGAGAGCTGTGCTGTGCCGAGTGGGAATCCCGACTCTGCGCCGACCCTGGATCCCTGCGAACGAGAAGTAGGCAGGGCCGAGCTGCGGTGGGCCGAGAAGCAGCAGCCTCGAGTGCTGAGGCGATCTGCACGCTGTAGCAGTGCGTGCAGCCGAGGAGTGACGTCCACCGGGGAGTGTTGCGGACCCTAACCAACTGCCCGAAACGGGTGCTGAGGGACAACGGCTGAGACTGCCTTGTGACGGCGCATCACTGCCGCGAAGCCGGAGGACTTAATTTGAGCTTCCACCGCGAGATAGACCGTGTTTGGCGGCTGAGGCGATTCAAGAACAAAGGAGGCCTGGCGAAAGGGGGAGCGTAGCACGGCGCTTGCTGCTGTCTGGTTTGGGCGCCACATTGAGGGGTTTGACTGCGGGGCCCGAGTCAACTAAGGCGGTCGGCGTTGGCAGTGTTCACCCTCGAAAGTGCCCAGGGGTAGTAACCCATAACTTGGAGTTTGCTGGGCACCTGCTAAGACAGGAAGGCGGACGCCAGCGGGTGAGCCTAAATTGACAGCCTTACTGTGCTTCGGGACTGAACTCCTGGAGCTTATACATAATAAATTGGGCATAATTTGGCTGGAGGTGAAAGTCGGGCACTAAGGACGGATCTAGCGGGTCCGTGCTCTGGAATGCACATGGGGTGCCTGACCCGAGCCTTCCACTCCTCGATAGCCGAAACAACGGAGGTGTGGGGCCCTGCTGGATAGTTGCCAAGCACTAGGGCAGTAGTTGCGACCTAATCCCGCTGATAGCCCGATACTAGGCTGTAACGAACCCGGATCGTTATCCGGAAGACGGAGCCGCCCGGCGGCGACAGAGTTGGGGCCAACATTAAGGCAAGGGCACGACAGCACCAGATAAACACTGCCCTAGCCCAGAGTGCTGCACGGCTATTGTGCGCTCATCAAAGGTACACATTTTGCATCGCGGGGAGGGCTACCCCTGCAGGTGCCATACATGATGGGTCGAGGAGACAAGTCTCAGACTAAACTTTCCTTTGATCAACGGCGGTCTAAGTCACAGGACGCAGTTCACACGAAAAATGGCGCTTCACAGGAGGGTGAAGGCGCCGACGGAGATGCTGACATAAAATCTATGCTGCTAGCGATGGACAAGGGCCTTCAAAATAGCATGGCGGCATTGGGGTCTAAAATTGACGCCCTTACATACCGAATGGACCGGATATCTGAAAGAATAGACAAGCATGCAGAAAGACTTGATATGTCGGAGCGGAGGCTAACTGAAGTGGAGGAAGCGCACATGGAGCTGAACACCGGGCATCAAAAAATTGAATCATTGATGAAGGCCCTGCAGGACAAGACTGAGGACTTGGAGGCGTGGTCTCGACGCTGTAACCTACGGATCACGGGTCTTCCGGAAACAACACAGACGGGAAACATGAAGAGATTTGTGGAAAAGCTACTCATCACTCTGCTTGGTGAGGAAACTTTTTCTCCGCTGTTTGTGATCGAGCGCGCCCACCGATCCTTGGGACCGCGACCGAAGCCGGGTGCCACCCCAAGCCCAATCATTGCTAAAGTGCTGAATTACAGGGACAGGGACGCGGCTCTACGACAAGCCAGAAACAAGAAAACGCTCCAATATGAGGGATCGGAGATCTCGTTGTACCCGGATTACACCACCAGAGTACAGGAAGCTCGCAAACATTTTGCTCCATATAAGAAACAGTTGCGAGACTTAGGCTTGGACTACGCGATGTTGTACCCGGCGAAGCTAAGGGTCAATAGTAATAGCACTCTCACCTGTTTACAGAGCCACACGCCCTGCAGCAGGCTCTAAAAGGTTGGTCGAGGGAAAATCGCAAGGCTGCTGACGTACCTACCAGCAAGGCTGAAGGGAGCAGTCAACTGGACGAGCAGGAATGATTCGCCGCTTACAACTGTTCCTGTGTTACGGTGAGGTACAGGGGTAGTGCCTCATGGAGGAGCAATTCCAGACTGCCAGGGATTGAGGGGAGGGGGGATTTTGCCTGAAGGACTGCGCAGATTTCAAAGCTGCTGTGGAGAGACTAACGTTACAAGTGAATTTACAGCAGCAGTCACAAGAGATTAAGGGTCCGGGAAGTGCTCTATGCGCACAGGCTACGCACTGTTGATATGGGGTCTGAAATGCAATATTATGCTGTAGTTTTGCTATGATTACTCACAAGGATGGGGGTTGTTGCACTATGCTTGCAGATTTTTCTTTGCACTCACCTACTCTAAGTGTGAGTGACCAGTTCCCCCCTAGAACTGCTGATGTGTGATTAACACCGTTGTGGGCAGTGGGTTTCATGTCTCCGGCGTAGTGCGACTTAGCACTGTTTGCTGACAACATGGCAACCTCGGCCCCAGCGCTTAATGCTCTTATTTGACTCTCAGGAGTTGGAACCGGTTGGGGAGGGAAAGAGAGGGAGGGGGGATGGGATAGGGTTCGGCAAGATCAGGTTTTGGGAGGTCTGCTGTGGGAGGGGGGAGGTTACTGCTGGTTATTGTTATTTTGAGGGGGAATTTATTGTTTGCGCACACTGCCTGCCCTGGGCTTAAGCATCTCTCTGCCACCTATGTTACACGCGCTCCTGACAGATAGCAAATTCCTTGTTGGGGTCTCACGACACTGTCTGCCACTCAACTCACACTTCGATCGACCTGATGTTGGGTGCACTTAACTCGAACACACACGACTCACCTACTAGGCTTCGGGCTCTTACGTGGAACGTACGTGGCCTCAATGACTATCGGAAGCTTAGGAAGGTAGTCAGCTACTTGCAGCGACAGAGGATAGACTTAGCACTCTCGCAAGAGACACACCTACCACTCACAAGCAAGATGTTACAGAGCAGAGGTCTAGTGGGTTGTATAGCGGCGGCAGGATTCACGTCACACTCCAGGGGAGTGTTAACCTGGGTCAACCCTAGATCGAAGCTGACACTGAAGCCACTACAAGCAGACAGGGAGGGCCGTTATGTGATCACACGGTGTACAGGGATGGGACTGGATTTACTAGTCATTAATGTGTATGGCCCTAACTACTGAGTTCTACCGTAACTTGGCCAGTGTGGCTCGCACCTTTCCCACGTCGCAGTCGCTGTGGGGGGGAGATTTAAACTTAATACTAGACCCGGCTCTGGATAGATCAGCTGGCCCACCACGTAGACCTTCTGCTGCAGCGCAGGCGATGCAAGCTGAAATGATTAGCCATGACATGGAAGATGTATGGAGGTATAAACACGAATCACAGGGTGGATTTACGCACTACTCTGCCTACCATGACATTCACACGCGAATAGACTACTGGCTGGCAAGTTCCTGTTTGCTGCGGCGCGTCAGTGCTTGCACAGTTCTGGCGCGCACTCTCTCAGAACACTCTCCGCTTCTGCTGGAGTTGGAGTCCCCTAAAAAGGCATTTCCCCCGTTCACATGGCGCTTCCCCCCGTTTTCGCTTCTAGACCCACAGTTCCGAGGTGAGCTTGCAGAAGAGATCAATGTCTTTTTTGAAGCTAACATAGGGTCTGTAGACAATTTCCAATCAATCTGGGAGGCCTTTAAAGTATACATTAGGGGCATACCTATGCCCAAGCACTCGAGCGTCCTTAAATCCATCCGGCAAAGACTGTCATTGTTAGAAAAGAAACTAGCTATATTGGAGGAACGACAAAGGAACACCACGGACTTAGCGATAGTTGAGGAAATTAAAGCACTTATAATCGAATACAACAAGGAGGCGGACAGAGAGGTACAACACATGGGCAAATATGCCACAGCACGAACGTATGGAGAGGGAGACCGACCTAGCTCACTCCTAGCCAGAATACAGAAGGGCAACAGGGGGAGGTCTCAGATTTCGGAGTTGAAGACGACAGATGGTAAAGTAATTACAGACGAGAGGGAGATAGCTACTGAGTTTAGGAACTATTATACTGACCTGTACTCCTCCAGAGGCGGAGACCTATTGGATGAAATCTCAGACTATCTTGAACACATATCATTGCCCATGCTTACTAACGCGCACCTGGAGTTCCTCATGCAGCCCATAGACAAAGATGAAATAGTTGAGGCCCTGTCGGGTATGCGCTCTGGCAGTGCTCCGGGAGCGGATGGACTCACAGTGGGATTTTATAAAGCATTCCAGGAGAAACTAATCCTGCACTTGTCCACACTGTTTGATGACATCTGCGTGGAGGGGAGCATGCCACGATCAATGAGAGAAGCTCTAATAGTCACAATTCTTTAACCCGGAAAAGCTCCCAATGAGTGCAGCTCCTATAGGCCACTTTCGTTATTAAATGTTGAAGCTAAGCTATATGCGAAGGTAGTGGCTACTCGCCTCGCACTTCTGGCCCCCGAGCTGGTCGCACCGGAGCAGGCGGGTTTCATATCGGAGAGAAATTTGACCTATAATATTCGAACAGTGCTAGATACTATGCAACACATCAGGCAGGACACTGAGGCCATCGCGGTCTTTCTCGACATGGAGAAGGCCTTCGACTCCGTCGAGTGGCCATTCTTAAGTAGAGTACTGCGACGAATGGGACTGGGCGAGCCATTTCTCCAAATGCTAGGCGCTCTATATCACAAACCAACGGCCAGGCTCCGACTGGGGGATCTGGTGACAGACTCGCTCCCTATTAGCAGGGGTACTAGGCAGGGCTGCCCATTGTCTCCCCTGTTATATAAGCTGGTGGCAGAGCCTCTTGCCTGTGCGCTCCGGGAATACCATCGGAATGAAGGAGTCAGCTTTCCAACATATAAGATAGTTGTGTCGACATACGCAGACAACACACAGCTGTATGTTCGTGACCCAGAAAATAATTTGTCATCAATGTTGAGAGACGTGGTACATTTTGGAGCTCTATCGGGTCTTAGAGTCAATTGGACGAAATCAGTAGCATTTCCCCTCACCCCAGTGACCTATAGGGTTGACATGGAATATCCATTGCAGTGGTCCACAGACCCGTTTCGATACTTAGGAGTCAAGCTGCACATAGATTCAGAAATATTACTACGAGAAAACTATGGGGTGGCATATGGTAGGCTGGAGGACGATGTAGAAGCGTGGTGCAAGCTCCCGCTCTCCATCCTAGGACGTATAGCCATCATGAAAATGGTGGTCCTCCCCAGATTCCTCTTCTTGTTTAGCGCCATTCCAATGGTACTCTCTAAAACCTTCTTCCAGACCATGATACAACTCATGATTAAGCTAGCGTGGGGAGACAAACAACCCAGAGCGAAGTGGACTCTGCTTACGCTGCCGTGCGACATGGCGGACTGGGTGTCCCTGATCTAGAACTATATTACAGAGTGGCACAGGCATCCCACCTTCACACGTGGATCCACGGAGATGCAAGGATCCCCCACCTCCGCATGGAAAGGCTCTTTGCGGACCCTCTGCCACTCCCAGCCACAGTCTTCAGACCAGTAGATCGAAGAACGGGTGTCTTGGACTCCATTGCAGCTACCAATCATGCATGGTACTCTCTTTTGCAGGCTCGGAGGTGCGCGCTTTTATATTCTCCTAGCATGCCCATTGAGTGTGCCTTGTGGATAGCGCCGGGGAGAGAAAAAGGCGTGGTGCAAGCGTTAAGCAAACTGCACATCAAGATGGCGGGAGACTTATTCACGGATGGGACAGTGAAAATAAGCGAGCAAATAACAATGGAGGGAGGTGAAGTACCCCTGCTATACCGCTTCCAATAACATAGGGTGCATAGTGCATTAACGGACCTGTTAGGCCCTGACATGGCGGAACCGCCGGAGGTCCCAGAACTCACATGTGTGATCAGAGCTGAGACCCCCAGGAATTTGATCACTAAGCTGTATAAACTTGCTCTGGAGCACAAAGGGTCTCAATTCACGAAAGCGAGAACGGCATGGCAAACTGACCTGCAAGTCGAAATCAATGATGACATGTGGAGGTACTGCTGTGCGAACACTAAGAAGGTGTCGCTGAATGGTAGGCATAGGTTGGCGCATTTCAAGTTTCTCCAGAGGGTTTATTACACCCGGAGCATCTACACAGATATGGCCTGAGACAATCTGCTGAATGTGAAAGATGCCATGAGCCGGTTGCAGATTTTATGCACCTAGCGTGGTATTGCCCAGGGGTACTGCAATATTGGGTCTATATCTTCACAGCCATAAACACGATCCTGGACCTTCAGCTGACCCCAGACCCGGCGCTTGCGCTGCTAGGATATTCCAGAGGCTTGCCGGTAGCAGTCAGACGACTCACAGATATGGGTATGTTAATAGCCAGGAGAGTTGTGGCGAGGTGCTGGATGAGGGGGCCACTACCAACAGCCAAAAGATGGGCTAATGACATGCTGTATTGCTGTACACAATCTGAGCTTTATAGCGACCTTCTCCTCCCCATGTCCCAACCCAAGAACTTCTGGGGCCTGTATCTGACGCACTTTAAGGCTGGGGATACAAACGATGATGCAGGTATAGCCCAGAACGGGGAAGGACAGAGTCCTGATGTACTTACACACACAGGGGATGCACAACACACCAACGCTACGGGGTAACGTACTTGAGGCGACACATGGGAGAAATTCGCAGATAGGGGGTGGCGGTTTTCAGCAACTCGGAGAGGCAGACAGAGACCAACAGGTCATGATCACATTTAAGAGACATGAGTTGGCTCGTGCTACACTGTGCAGCACTGTCCGGCTGCAGACATAAGTGAGAATGCTACTTGATTACCAAGCCAACACAGGGATATCTGGGGGCACTTGGACTCCAATCCTAGATGGAAAGTCCACAGGGAAGGGAGTAGGTTAGCGCAGGGCAGTTGGGGGGGAGGGGATAGTTAATACATGCTACATGGTTTTCTCTAGACGGTAACATAACATGAATGCAATAGCACCTAGTGGGGCTAGATACATACGCACTGGGGGATAAGTTCAGTGTGACACAAGATTAACCCCTTCCCTGCTCATGACGAGCTCAGCTCGTCATGAGGCACAGTGGAGCTGTGCTTATGACGAGCTGAGCTCGTCATGAACAATGGTAAATCTGGAGTAACAGCACAGGAGGTGAAATCCATAGCAGCCAAGGTGTTAACAGAGGGGTAGGGATGCCCCATCACTTTTGCAATGGCAGCAGAGACTTGATTTCTGAATGAACAGTTTGCCGCCGAACCCCAGGGTTGTCGGCTAAATGGCTGTGTCATGCTACTGTAAAGTTTCTTGTTTTGGATTCCAGATACTCTGCCGCCGGCCCCCCTGGGTTGTAGGCTACAGGCTGTGTACATCCATTGAAAGAAAACAATAAAGGTTGTTTGAAAATAAAAAAAAAATTTAAAAAAAATTGTGCAAGTTCAGTTAATATTCTGGTTAGGCCAATCTTGGTTAAGCTGACTAACACAATATCATCAGCGTGAGCAAGGTGTGATAGGGCTAAGGTGCCAAGATATGGGGAATGAGAGTTAATTGCATTAAGGTTTATTGACAGATCAGATATGAAAAGATTAAATAGATGTGGGCCAGCACATATCCCTGCATCAGGCCTTTGTTCATATATATTTTTCTTGAGACTCTTGAACTGTCCCCGAGTTATACTCTTACCCATGTATCAGTATAAAATAACATTTAGTCCGTTCAGAATTCTTTCTAGAATGTTCCATGCTCGCAGTTTAGTCCACAGAAGATTCCGGTCCACGCTATCAAATGCAGCTTTTAGATCAATAAAAACGAGATGCAGATTCTGTTTGTTTTGTCTTGCATTTCTCTGCAATTAGGGAGATGGATAAAATGTTAGATATAGTTCCTATCCCTTCTCTAAAGCCTGGTTGATTTGCAGGAATCAGATTGAGTTTGTTAGACCAATTAATCAGATCTCCCAGGATCAGGGAGGCAAGGTAATTTGATTCGACATCCAGCAGTACTATTAGCCTATAGTTGGATGGGTTTGTTTGTTCTCCTTCTTTGTATATTGGTGTAAAAATAGATCCTTGCCAGCTCTCTGGAATTTGGTTTAGGAGCTCAGCCTAAAAAAAAGGTTCTCTAGTGTTGAGCTCCAGAAAGCTGGGTCATGTTTAACAAAGGCTTACGGGACACCATTGTGCCCCGTTGCTTCATCTCTTTTGCTTTGTTTTTTTATACTTTTTATTGCATCTGCTGTGTAAGGGGACTTGTTTGTATTAGATTCCGTTATTTTGCCAAAGATCTTGTTTGTGGCATATGCAAAGGTGGTTGGTCGTCAGCACCTGGTTGCTGTGGATGACTTATGTGAACCTGCACTGTCTGTGTCCGTTGGGAAATATGGTGCTGTATTCCAAATTTCTGATTTATATAGTTTGTCCATTCCTGTTCCTGCAAATTTAATGTTAGAGTGTTCCTTGGCCGATTCAATTCGTTTATTGTTTGCCAACATTTGTTTGAGTTATGATTTCTTGTGTTGTGTAATAGTTTTACCCAGAAGTTATCCGCTTTTGATCTTTTGTACCCCCATAGCTTTTTTAATAATGTTTTCTCTGCTCTTATAATGCTTCCCATGCAGGGCATTACTGTTTTTTGTTTGTAGCTTCCTTAGTGTTTTATTTAAGTCTCTTCTTAATTGTTGTACCTCACTTGTTAATCCTTTATGTGGGTTGAAGCATGGTATCTTGTGACAAGGTTTAATCCTTACAGTTGCTTGAGTAGACTCACGAGTTGCACTTTCGCTGTTGTAAATTGCAGCTGATTGCTTCCACTTGACAAGGTGAGGCATTTTAGTTTTATTGTGTTCAAGTTGCCTTACTGAGATGTAGAGGCTTGAAATCGTGTCAAGTTCAAGTTAAAAACAATGTGCTGAATTGAATGGTCGCTCAGTGTGGTGTATTCAATATAATAATGAGTAAGAAGTGGCGTTAATGGTAGCGTTATGATCGTTTAATCTAGTGTCGGCTGTGACATTGGGCCGTGGTATGTGTATTTGGGTGGGGTATCTTCTTCCGATCTTCCATTAATCACACACATTCCCTGGTATTCTAGAGCTTTTACCAGCTGTCGCTGATTTTGTCCTGTTGAGTCGGTCTATTTGAGAGCTGTTGCAGTACGCTCCAGAAAATATTGTCAGATCCCAGAATTTCATCTTCTTCAGATGTGTGGAACAAGTTTAGTTGAAATCCCCAGTTAGAACTATATCCCATGCTGGTTCAGCCCAATGTTATTCCGCGATGGTTTTAAGTAAAAGTGCGTTGTTGTTCTTTTTGGAGGGGACATTCGGCTGCGTGTAGTAGTTGATCAATATTGCTGATGTCTTTTTCCCAAGCAATGGTATGTAAGTTTAATATGTTGAATACTCTAATCTGGAGAATTCAACTATTAAGAGGTAAAGTTTAGAGCAAATGCAAACTGTCAGGACCCCATTGTCCAGCCATGTTGTTTGCATTTTTCTGCCACCACTGTGTAATGAGCAAATCCAACTATAGGAAGGTCTTCCAATGCCTATGTCTCCTGTAAGGTTAATTATGTCACAGAAGACCCACTCTTGTAGTGGAAGACCTTCTTCAAGAAATGTATTTGCCCCAGCTATATTCCAGGATAGAATGTGAATCTCGTTCTCGTAAGGATTTCTAGTTTTGTTTGTTCTTTGTCATTCTCTGTTACTGGGGGGCTAGTGTACCCGGAAGCCAGTGTCATTCATTTAAGCTTCAGTTGTTTACTGAGTGACGATCTATGGCTATTCTGTCCAATGTTGCATGTGAACTGCTGCGTCCCTTAGCGCTCTGCAGTATGGAATAAACTTGTTTAGTAACCAGAAGATTGTTGAGATCTTGTTTAGGTTGATGTAAGTGATTATCAATCAGTGGAGAGGGGTAGCAAGGGCTTGTTGGTATAGATAGTTTTATACCGCAGTCCGCATATTGTTGGGAGCTGTTTATTATTAGCTGAGCAATTTCTGCTGATTGCCATGTAGTTAATGTTTGTTCCCTAGAGTCTTTTCGGTCTGCTGTAAGGAACTGGACTGCCAGAATTTTAAGTTGTATGTATCAGTTTTAGGTTCCGGGATTACAGCCATGAGCCTTAGTATCTTACTTCTGTTCAAGATATCATGGCTGCCTTGTAAATTATATTCTGGAGTCCATATTATCTGCTAAATTGGGCTGTTGAGCTCAGTTATGTCCCTTAAGCTTTCCTTAAGTGTACTCTCCTTTGATACAGGGTTTATCTGGCTTGCAATATGATATCGTAGTGGTACTTGTGATAGCTGGGTTCCCTTTATCGTTTCTTGGCTTACGGCAATGATTCCGGAAATCTCTGGTGGGTCTGTATTATTATTTATTTCCTGCTGCTGGGAGCCCAGTGTATCGTCGTTGATTAGTTGACAGGTTTAGGACCTACTGTTATTCTGGGTAAAAGATTCCGAACTGGAGGCAGTGAGTGTGCGGTTGATCAGAGATGCAAGTTTAAAGGAGCTTGGTTTCCCCTTTTTTTGGATCCTTCTCTGTCTGTTCGCCTCTTGAGTTCTGATGCACACAAACCAGCTCTGTCAACTGACTTGTGTATTTCCATTTCCTCCTGGGGTTATAGCATAAACCGAGACAGTGGTATCAGTGGTTTTGTTTTTAAGAGACCCAGAGCCTTCTGTATTCATACCTCCGGTCTCTTTAATTGAATTAGTTTGGGTTAGCGGGGGATTTGCAAGTGTTGATGACGATAGACTCTCATCTAAGTTTTTAGTTTGACATGATGTAGTAAAGATTGGGTATAGTTTGGTGAAGCTTTTCAGTAGGATGTTCCTTTATTCTATTTCTTGCTTTCCTTACTCTCTTTTTTTGCCTTCTGGATTGCAACAGTGTGTTTGGTTGACCTGGATATAGCAATAGTTTTGTTAATTGCTCCGCATTTGCATATTCACCAGTTTCTGTGGTAGAAGACTGGGTTGTGCTATTAATTCCAAGTGCGGAGACTGGCACTACTTATGAGGCTGCTTGTTTGAAGTTGAATCGGTATGATCTGTAATGATACTCTCCGGATGGGGGTTAAAGTGAACCATGTGTTTGTTAAGACAAAGAATCTGTTCCATTAAAGCTGGTAGAAAGCTTACCTTATCTAGTATTGGGCCGCATGCACATGAAGTGGGCTGGGTGGAGTCAATGGATGGTTTTAACTTTATACCTGCAATGTAAGATGCAATAAAGTTTATTAGGTCTATTTGAATGTCAAGCCTGTCTGACTGCATAATCAGAGTTTCTGTTGATGCTTGCAGCAACAGGGGTATGAGTTCCATCGGAATCTGTGTCGTGGTCCTTGCCCCGCTGTCTGTTAGGGGAATTTGTCTGGCATTTTCCTTAGGTCTGAGTGGAAAATTTGTACCTAAACTGGCAATTACAGTGAGCTCTGGGAGTCCTAGAGAGTGCCCCAGGTGGGATGTCTTGTGCTTGTTTCTCTTGTTTAGTGACTAGACTTACTGGGATATTGTCTCCTTCAGTTTTTATTAGCCTAAGTGGCTGGACATGGGTTCCCCTTATATTGTTTTCTTTGCAGTCTGTGTGTACAAGAGCTGTTGTTGTTGAGATGTTATCTCTTGTTATAATTGGACTGAGTGGCAGCAAATGGGGAGTCACTAAACCTGGAGTATCTCCTGTTGCTGCAAAGATTACTAAACCCGGGTCCTTGAGCAACTGAAATATGAGGTGTTTCGTATTGCCTGAGTGCTCTTAGTCGATCTTCCAAACATAGTGGCTATTGGTGAGATCAATGGACTCCTTCATGTAGTACTAGCGCCGGTTGTTTTGGACGCTTCCCTAGTGTTTTGTTTTCCTTTAGTTCCTTTTTTGTGGGCTCCTGGTTTGTCGCCTGGTCCTTCCTGACCTTGCCAGATCACATATTTTTTTAAGGTTGTTACCTTCCTTGAGTTCCTGTTGAGTTTTCGTATTTGCCTTAATCAGGTTATGTTTACTCGTTTCTGTAGGAGAGTAGGATATGCTTACTATGGCACTTTTTGCTGGTGTTTCACTGTTTTTCTACTTAAGTCTAGCTGGGACCCTGCTATTCAGGACCCCAGCCCAGCTGCTTCCTCTCTAACTTGATTTCATGTACTTTAGGTACACTCCAGATTGGTTACTTGTTTACCCTTGTGAGTCCCTAGTATGTGGTACCTAGGCACCAAGGGCATATGTACCCAAGAGGCCTACCAGAGGCTGAGGCATGTACTATGCCACTTCTGGGAAGCCTTCCAAAATGGCACCATAGGTCTACTACTGCAGCCTGGGTAAGGTGGCGCTTGCACCCCTTACTAGGATATAGGTTAGCTATATCGACCTTCAATCACTGACACATATAAAGCTATAAGTCACTCTTATGGCAGGCCTTATCAATCCTGAAGGCATAGTGCTTGGTTTTGTGTGAAAGGGTGCCCAATCATGAGATGAGCCACTCTGCAGCTTTCTGAATCTATTCTCTGAGGCTGTTCTGTGATGCAGCATGACCATATATTCTTAAGCTCATTATATCCTTGTGGTAAATGCTAACTTTGAAATGGCTGCATGGAAACATGTGTCAAACACTTTGGAATCCTACCCTCCCCCCCTCCGCCCCACCGGTCCTGGTGGCGGGGGTAGAATTCCACCCTTCTAGAGGGAGAAGACATGTACACACCTACCTAACCTGTAATAGTTTAAAAGAGCCCCAGTATCACAAAACGGATGCTGCAGCCACAGACACGGGTCTAACCTCCTGCTGCTGGATGAAACCCCGGCATGGGAGGCCTAGACAATAGGTTTCCTGTCACAGGGAGGTGTAACCACTATCCAGACAGGCTGTAGAGTATTGGGGCTGGATGGGTGCATTCATAGAATGCTTTTCAGACAGTGCTGGGGGCACACTTGGTGTCCCTGTGCATACCCCAGTTCAAACCGGTTGCAGGGGCACTCAGCCCCTGCTCTGATGCGCAACTGGACAAAGGGAAAGGGGTGTTACCACCCCCTCCCTGGGTCCTCCCATAGGTGGGCCCCTAGAGTAAGTCCAACCCCTAAACATAGTATGAGATTAGGAAACCAGTCCTTAAGACTTTAGATTATATCTGGACGAAATTCTGCAACATATATCCTGGAAATTCGACATTCTATTTCGACTAGAAGACAGACAGATCTCCCTTGGGGGTCAAGGAGTGACTCCCCTGTTCAATCAAGCACCAAAGAAGCATCTTGCCAGTCTGCATTTCCTAGGCTTCCGCTGGATCCCGATGGATTTGCGACACAAGACATAGAGTTGCAGACTTCTCCAAAGCCAACACGAGATCACAGCAAAGCTGAGACCCGCAGCCCTCACGAGTGACGTGGAACCGGAACTCCTGGACACCATGCGTATTTGCTAATGCATCGACTTCTCGAGCTTTCCCGAAGTTGCGCATTGGGCTAATTATAGTACAATACCGAGACCATCTGCACCAAAGATTGTGTGCCTACACTCCACGATTGTTCAGAGAGCCCGCCACCGCTCCCACCCAAGCTGCTTTTGGGGGTCCTGTAGGGGCTCTCCAGTGCATGGCTATGTTTCTTTTTGCTAGGAGGATAGCTAGGGATGCGAATCGCCACTGCAGCTTATCAGACTTGTTTTCGGTAAATTCCAAAGGCACACTCCTCCTATGTGGTAATGTGTGGCAGGTTGACTATTGTTTGTAGTGTGCGATGTATTTTGTCCCCATTGCCTTGTATGGATGGGCAGTCCCAGAACATGTGTCTGAAGTTCGCCTCTAGTGTCAGGATATTAAACTGTATGATTTGAAACGTGTATTCCTGTAAACCTTTTTAGGGTATTCTGAGGCCAGGGACCATTCTTTGTCGTGGAGGGCTCGACCCACTTCGTCCTCCCACGAATGTCTCAATCTGTCCAGGGAGACATTGGTCAATTCCCCGATCGCTTTGTAATGCCATGTTACCAGGTGTCTGCCTGCCCCCATTCGTAATATCGTGTGCAGTACCGGGTGTGTTGGGGGTTCCCCATCTCGTAGGTCCCAGCATTAGCGACCACTATCCAAGAGTTGCCTTTGTGTTAAGAATTGCCCCTGCGGGAGGTCGTACCATTCAACCATTTGCTCATATGTTTTTAGTTGCCCTTCGTGGAACAGAGCTTCTACTTCCGTCACGTTGTGATCGGTCCATACCTGCAGGGCTCTCGCGGTGTAGTAGTCTTCCTTTCGGGGGAGGCCCACCAAGGGAAGCAGTGGGGAGTATAGCAGCCGCCATTTCAACATTCTGTGCACTCGCATCATGGGAGGAACGAGGTGGGATCACTGGAAGATTTGTGAAGTAATATAGCATTCTGGGAACCATAATCATTTTAGCTATAGCTACCCACCAATAGGTGCCAGGGGTAGTGTCTTCCAGAAGCCCACCGCTGATCGTAGGCCTGCTAACACTTCGCAATGGTTACCTTCATAGAGGTCCTCCAGGGAGTGATATAGGCGTACTCCCAGATATCCGGGGTCGCTTCGCTCCACTTCAATGTCTGTGTGCCTATCTCTATGTTCTGTGGCGCCAATTGCGGACCGAGTGGGTAAACTGTTTATTTTCCCCAGTTGACTTTGAGACCCGAGGTCTCTCCAAATTCCTGTAAAGCTGCCCATATTGAGGTGAAGCTGCCTGTTACGTCCTGAACGTATATCAGCAGATCATCTGCGTATAGCGATACGCAGTGTAGTGTTTCCGCTATCGGTATACCCCATGCTTCCCCCTCTCGTCGTAATCGTATGGCCAGGGGTTCCACTGCCAGTGCAAAAAGGAGGGGGGAGAGGGGGCACCCCGTCTAGTCCCCCTCTCCACCGGGAATGGGGCTGAGATAAGTTTGCTGACTCTCCCCCTAGAGGTGACGCCTCTGTATAGGAGCTTTGTGTATGCCATCAGTGTTGGGCCAATATTTATTTTCCAAGGGACTTCAAACAGAGGGGGCCATGTCAGTGTGTTAAATGCCTTTTCTAAATCAAGGATCAGGCACGCCGCAAGTGGGAATCTGTCTTTTACCCTGTCCTGTATATGAAACAGTCTACGTAAATTATGCGAAGTATTAAATCGTGGCACGAAGCCGCATTGGTCAGGATGTACCAAGGCTGGGAGAATTTGACTGTAGCGATTGGCCAACAGCTTTCCCAGGATCTTGCAGTCTGCGTTCAGAAGTGTTATCGGCCTGTAAGAGGCCGGGAGTGTTGGGTCTCTATGGGGTTTCGGAAATGTCACCAACACCGATTCGCAGAACGACTCCGGTAAAATGCCTCTGGTTAGGGTGTCGTCGTATGTGGATGCTAGGTGGGGCACTATCTGGGCAGCAAACGTGCTTTAGTACTCTAGTGGGAATCCGTCCATACCCGGCGCTTTTTTCTTTGCTAACGGCCCGATTGCATGCTTTATGTCGGAGGGTGTAATTTTGCTGTCTAAATCATTCCTATCTGCCAGGGAGATTGTGGGCATAGGCGATGGGTCCATAAATTGTGCCAGCTCACTTGGTGTCTTCGGTGTCGGGGCACGGTATACTTCTGTATAATAGTCCTGAACTATGTGCAAGATGTCGATTTGGGAGTGTTTTAGGTGCCCATTCCTGACTGTGAGCTCTGTGATGGGATGTGACGCCGTTTCCTGTTTGACTACCCATGCCAGTAACGCTCCCGTTCTATTGCCCTCCCTGTGTGCCCTGGTTGCATATGCGCCAAAGTTGTATTTGCGTAGGTCTCGTAGCGCCTCTGCGTGTAAGAGTTTTGCCACTGAGAGCTGCGCTAGTGTGGCCATCCCCTGGTCCGTGTCTCGGGACATGTCTGCCAATGTTTTCTCCGCTCCGTTTAGTGTCTGTTCTAGTGTTCTCCGTACCCCCACCACCTGTTGGATACATTGTCCTCTGGCGCTGACCTTATATGCATCCTACTCTATTGCCCTGGAGGAGGCCGAGCCAGCGTTCCGTAGAAAATGTTCCTGGATATATTCCCCATGGATGTGGCGAAAGGCCTGATCAGTGAGACAGTCTTGGGGCAGTTTCCATGTTGGGACTGGGGGTTGGGGCGGTCTCCATCTAAGGGTCCCTATGTGTGCATCATGGTCCGACACTATCCTTCCCATATAGTAAGCGTATTGCATCTTGGGTAAGAGGTCTGTGGAGCACAGGAACCTATTATGTCTAGCTCGCAAGTTGTGAGGGATGGAGTGAAAGGAGTACATCCTGGCATCTGGGTTCCGCGCCCTCCAGGCATCCACTAGTGTCCAGTGCTCTACCCATCTACGGAAGCGGTCAGTTTGTTTATGCGCAGGCGAGTATAGTGGTGGTGGATGTGATCTATCTAGGTGTAAATCTAGTACGCAGTTGTAGTCTCCCCCTAGGAGCCATGGGATGGCTGTGTAGTGAGCTAGCACTTTTGTAAGTTTGTCCCAATACTGGTCTTGTTCCACATTGGGGGCGTATATACATCCTATGAGTATAGGTTGACCCTCTAATAGCCCTGTCATGATTACATATCACCCTTCCCTATCTATGTGTTGAGTTTGTTCCTTAAAGGGCACCCCTGGTCTTATCCATATAAGTGTACCTCTGGTGAAGGCGGAGTACACAGTGGCACAAGAGTATGCCCGCCATTTTTTGTGCAGGCGGCCTACTTCCTGTTCTGTCAGATGTGTCTCCTGTAGAGAAAACTAAAAATACGACTTAATGAACATAAGTCCAACATTAGAACCAAACAAGCCAAATCATCTGTCGCTCAGCATTTCCTAGAAGCAGGTCACGGCATTAGTCAAATACGATATTGCGCTTTGGAAACAGTTACCAAACAAGAAGGCAAAGACAATCATATTGAACTGCTAAGGAGAGAGAACTATTGGATTTTCACACTATCCAGCATGAAGCCACATGGTCTTAATGACCGCGTGGAATACTTATGTTATTTGTAAAACGCTGTGTTCAAGTTAACAGCTCCCAGAATGCGAGTAGTGACTAGCTCTCTTACTCTATGGTTATACTTTATCCTGTTAGCTATGATGAGAATTAGCATTGTTGATTTTATGTTAGATTTTATGTTATATTATTTGTTATACAATGTGGCAATTCATCAGCAGATCCGAGAACATTCGGTACTGTTCAGTAAACCACCTAACTGTTTAGAGTTTGTTACATTTTGCTTAATCCGACATATCCTGTTATATTTATGACATCACCTCCACTTCCTTTCGTTATTTTTATCTTTTATCTCTTCTCATTACACTCTTCGAGTTTTTTCAGTTACTCACGAGCGTTACACAATAGACACCCTGTACCTTTAACTAGGCGCCAGACGTTGCCCCGCAACCTCTTGGGTTTTAACTACATCCAGGGATTAGTCACGCCCAAACCCGGTTGAGAACAGTAACATCCACGATTAAACCCGTCCATGCATGCCACGGTAAACCGCACTTGTTTTCGTGTAATTATTACTTTCTCTTGAGATTAATCAGCATGCGCCTGCATTCTCCTTTGTTTATACTTTCACCAGAGCACTTTGGGTTCATTGTATATTATTCTACACCAGGCTTTTCGCTCCAAACAGCCATTTTTTATCGTATATTACACGCCGCCTTTGCAAAGTTTCACGGGGCTGAGCACCGATAGGAGCCACACTTTCTCACCAATCGTCCACCAGCATGATTTTCTTTTCACGGAGTCTCGCATTTAACTAGTTTGTTTTAGCCATTCAGACCCCTAGTACATCAATGTTTCTCTTTGTTGACAGAATATATATCCCCAGAAGAAGGCATGTGTGAAATGCCGAAATGCATTGGGATGGTTTGAGTGCATTTTTCCAACTTGGATGTTACCATTGAATATACACTTGTGAATACAACAAGATGCATTAAGAATACAAGATTAAAAATACGAGCATTACAAAATATGAACTTTTTCGTTTACTTTATGTGAATCATAAATGAAACCTTTATATAAGGACATTTGAGGAGCCCGGAGGACATTTCTCAATTTTGAGAGTGCTACACTATTGTATCTACCACGCCCCCAGCCAGAGGGCGATTCTCTGGAGCACCACACAGATTTGAAACTTTATTAAATAGCTGTGCGTCCAGTAATAACCCTTTCATTCTCCTGTAGGAGGGCCACTTGGGTCTGTTGCCTCTTAACATAGGCGTAGACAGAGTAAAGTTTTGTAGCTGTATGCATACCCCTGACGTTCAGTGTGACAAATTTTATGTCTGTGTTTGGTGTTTTATGTGTCGTGTCACACGAACAATCCGCGTTCTTCTCTAGCTGTACTGTCCCCTTCCCCCTACCCACCCCACCCGCCCCCACCGCTCACCGTCTCTGAGAACTCTGTATTGTCCAGTCTCTTCACATCTCACCCGCTTAAGGATATCTGGGAAATTTAGGAAAGAAAGGGGGACAAACAGCAACTCTGGGGAACAGTCCCAACTTGGGGGACCTACTGCTGGATGCAATACGTTCAAACTGGTCATCATAGGTAGACTTTAGTTCATTGTTGTGGGGTAGTGGCGGTTTCTCTCCTTGACTTCTGCCGGTGCGGCCGCACATTCATAAAAGACTGCGGGAATGTGCCCCCTTGCATCACAGTGAATGTTGATTGTTTTCACTGGATTAGAGTGTGTTATAATCATCATAATAGGTCCTGACGGTCGCCGCTCTACATCCCGGTGACTGGATGCCATTGCGCATGCACGCGGTTCAGTTCCGGGCCATGCAACTCACACTGTGTGTCCTGGGTGCCCACTAGACTGTTATATCAATGTGTCAGCTGTTTGAGGAGTCACTATTGGAGGCGTCATTGAGCCTTCTCAAGATGCAGGTGCGTCACTGCCCTCATCGTCAGAGCTGAACAGGCGAGGGCCTCCCTCCACGTCCGATCCTGACCCTGAGGCACTTAAAAGATCAGGGCGCCTCCTGCAGCGCGAGAAACTTTTACTTGCATTCTCTGGATAATCCTACCTGTTTGGGGACATCAGCAGTATCGCCGCTGGTCCGGCTCACCTGCCGGAGTGAACCGCCGCCCACGCAGCACCGTGACTCGCAGACTACACCTCCCAGGGTGCTTTGGGGGCCGCGCACCTGATTGACATCACCTCTAAGCGCCCGGAGGCGCTTAAAAGATCAGGGCGCCTCCCGTGGTGCAGGAAACTTTTACTTGCATTCTCTGGATAATCCTACCTGTTTGGGGACATCAGCAGTATCGCCGCTGGTCTGGCTCGCCTGCCGGAGTGAACTGCCGCCCACGCACCACCGGAACCCACAGACTACACCTCCCAGGGTGCTTTGGGGGCCGCGCACCTGATTGACATCACCTCTAAGCGCCCGGAGGCGTTTAAAAGATCAGGGCGCCTCCTGCGGCGCGGAACACTTTTACTTGCATTCTCTGGATAATCCTACTTGTTTGGGGACATCAGCAGTATCGCTGCTGGTCCGGCTCGCCTGCCGGAGTGAACTGCCGCCCACGCAGCACCGGAACCAGCAGACTACACCTCCCAGGGTGCTTTGGGGGCAGGGCACCTTATTGACATCACCTCTAAGCGCCCGGAGGCAATTAAAAGATCAGGGCGCCTCCCGTCCGCGCCCGTCACAGGCCGGAGGAGGCTGGGCTGGGCTGGGCTGGACCAGGTCTTTTGGTTTCATCACTAGCTTTGGAGCGGATTGAAATACTGAACCACGGGTAAATTACACTATAGACTTTATTGTATGTAATCCTTGCTGTCTGCAATAAGCCATAATCGACTCGGGGTCTGCAACCCCATATTCTTATTGGGTCTGCTAATCAACCTAGAGGGCCAACAGGGGGACCAGGAAAGAAAGCTGGTGATAATTATCAACCGCACTGTAAGTTAAATACCCGGATATTTACTTGTGCACTCTGTCTTTTGTGTCTAGTTTGTACATGTGAGTGGCGAGGGCGTGCAGGGCTGTTTACTCATAAGTAGGTACCAACTTTGTGAAACAACAGCAAGGGTATAGTTCCATCAACCGATCAGGGTATAGCAGTTACTAACTGGCCTTTTGTTAAATGGGGAAAAGAAAGCTACACACTAGCCCACCGGGCAAGAAAACGTCTATTGTAGAGTCGAGTACGACCCTAATGAAATATTTGACGGGTGAAGTAGGAGCCATAGAGAAGCGAATTTCTAACGTAGAGGAAAAACTCAATATAGGGCTGTCTGCAACAAGCATCATTGAACCTGTTAGAAACGAGTTGAGTGATGTACCTGCAATTTTTATAGCAAATGTATCTCCCCTGGATCACCACAATGTGTGTTTACAGCAAGGTAGCGACGAGATTTCTGTAATTGACCTAGAGGGCTCTGATCTCCCCTGCCAAAAAAGAGTATGCGTGTCCAAGAATCCTCCCCACACTATTTTAGTACCTCAGATCCATGAATTTCCAGCAACCCCAAATGTCCTAAAGATTAAAAGTAAATCACATATAGGGAAAGAGGTAAAAAAAAGCAGAATGAACAAAAGAAAAATGTGTCCAAAATCCACTAACGATGAACGCTTAAGCAAGGGCCAAAACTACACTGATTATGGAGACATCATGAAGTCAATAGTTGATCTCACCATATTCGTGAAAGAAGCTATAACTTTGATGGGGAACAGATTGGGACAGATAGAATCCACTTTGACAATACTCACAGTGCAAGGGAAAGAGGTACACAGTAAACAGGTTGCTCCTAGTAGTAGTAGCAACACTCAGCCTAGCCGGCCTTGCAGTCCGCACAAAGTTAGGCCCCCACTTCTGCCAGTCAAAATAATAGTGGGCATCGTTCTTCCATGCCCACGGTAGATGGACCTGGAAAAACGGGGAGTAGTACACTTCCTTACCAAGATGGCGGCTATATTTTGCCAAATCTGAACCTCCCACCCGCGGCAGCTCCTTATACGTTGGTTTTGGCCAAAGTTCCCATAGTGGAGGACGGGGTGAGGGAAAACTGGGAAACACTGAGAAACACAGCTATTCATTTCCTGGGTCAGAAAACGGGATTAACATGAGATATGTTCCATTCATTTAAAATGGCAAAGCGAGTAAGGTGGCTTGCCCCAAATAATAAGTCCTTTGTTGGGGATTGCTTAGTTTTATCATTTGCCTCCCCACCCTTAGTCAAAGAAATCTTGGATCGGGACGGGGATAATAGAAGGCGGACGGCGGGCATAAATGTGCTCCCACTTGGTTTTTCTACTATCCCAAAATGCCAAATAATTTTAATATTCACCCGTTTGGTCACCCTCTTAACAATCCACTGAGGTATAATTTGGAAGTTACAAATAGGTTTGCCCCTCTACACTCGCTAGATGAAGTAGATTTACCTATACTGGCAAGGGTCTTCCGGGAATGTAGTATTTCAACCAGCTACCCAACGCCCCCAATTATAAAAGACCCAGGGCATGAGGGAGTATTCATTTACGAGGTTAGGAATGCTAACGACAAAACCTTAAAATTGGTTGCTCCCCATTTTCTACCCCCGTGGATGCTGACATGGGAATGACCACCTCAGAACAGGCACAAAAAGTACTGCTGAACAAACTGCCGCAATTAGGCCCTGGAACTTCTGGCAGTGATGGAGGTGTCACCCCGGTTTCCATAGTAACAATCGGGGAGGAACACAGGGCAGGGAGTGTGGTTACCCATGGCACCCAAGAGTCGTTTGTAAAGGGACGGGCGAGGGTAGTATTTTGGAATATTTCGGGTCTTCGTTCCAAGACTATTAACCCAATTTGGGTAGATTTCATGAAAAATGTTGACATCCTTTGCCTGCAGGAGACATGGTCTTTGGAGGAAATTCATCTTAGCGGTTTTAAAACGTTTCATGTTCCTGCGGGTTACTCAAGTCATGGAAGGAATAAAGGGGGGATCTGTGTGTATGTCACAAATCTTTTGGGGGCAGTTGGGATAAAAATGGTGAAAGCGTCCAGTTATTACGAAATTATTGTCATCAAAATGTCCTCACTGGTTGAGTTAACAATCATTAACATGTATAATAATCTGGATAAGGGCCAGGTTTGTGATATGCTCCGTGACTCAACGAGGACCTTAAGAGTGTGAGCGATAACTCAGGGAAGGATTGCATCCTCATATAGGGCAGCGATTTTCATCACAACCTCTGCCAACATTTCTTGAGCGGATGTGGCGATTGTGAGGTTGATGATGATGACCACCAGCCCCACTTTATCCACACTAATGGGGGCGACAGCTTTAACGAAGTCATGGCAACACATAACCTAGGTTTCTCTAACTGTTGATTTTAGTCCAACATTTGTAGGGAGAGGACTCAGTACCCTGATCGATTCATTGTTTGTTCAAACAGCTACGCAACCTGGGTAGCGGATTTCGCTACCCATACAGTTGGGATCAGTGACCATCTCCCGCTCAGTATTAACATCTTATTCCCTCATAAAAAGGCAAGCTCGCTGGTAGAGAGCTTAGCCTGGACTCAAGGGTGCATATTGTATAGACAAAATGGGTATTCCCTTCAATGGGCTAAGAGCGACCCTGAGGTCACTAATAAGAAAATAATCATGGAGGCCATAACTCCAATTTTAAAGTGTCTGCAGGAAGAGGCATCACACTTAGACATACTGGGTTCTTTTGCCGATATTACAAGGATAATCCAAAAAATCCTACAGCGCCCCAACAGAGATTTTAAATCCAACAAGAATGGATGGTTCGACTCTGACTGTACAAGGGCCTACTCCCAACTGAAAAAGGCCTCACATAGTACGAGGAGGGATTCTGAAAAAGTTAGGAGTTGCAGGAAGGAATACTATTTAGCAAGAAAGAGATGCAAGCTGGCTTGGACCAATCTATATGATGCTTCGTTAAAGAAGGATAGCTCACTCTTTTGGGGAGCAGTTAAGGCATCGTTTTTTAGCACGGGGGATGGGGCGAGAATTGAGGTGGCTATATCAGAAGATCTATGGGTAGACTTCTTCGCAGAAGTATATAATCCTGGGAGGACTGATAAAATTGCATACACGGGGATCGCAACCCAGGAGGGTCCAGAAAAATGTGCACAAATTAAAATTAATATCAGTAACAAGGAAATATTAGAAGCCATAAAACAAAGTAAGGGAGGTAAAGCGCCGGGCCCCGACGGCACCCCGATCGACTTATTAAAGTACTCGGTTGAACTTTGGTCCCCACTATTAACCCGAGTTCTTGAATCAAGTTGCAAGTTGGGCTTCATTAAAACCTGGTCCGAATCAGTAATTATCCCTATATTTAAAAAGGGGGACCAGGATAATCCTTCCTGTTATTGTCCTATATCCCTGCTTGACTCCTTTATGAAAGTTACTGGCAGGGTTATTTTGAGCAGCCTCCAACAATGGGCAGAAGATACTAACGTATTAAGTCCAGTACAATACGGGTTTAGGGAGGGGCGGGGCACTATAGAGCAGGTGCTAAATTTTTCCATTTTACATGGAAAATATACTCAGGCTAAGGGAGGCAAATTATACTCAGCGTTTGTCGACTTAAGCGCTGCTTTTGACTGCGTAATCCATAGTCGTTTATGGCAGATTTTATCAGACATGAAGGTGGATGAGGTACTCATATTATTTTTAAAACAACTCTATGCAGGTGCTACAGCCAAGGTGAGATTTGGTTTAAAAGGTAAATGTACCAAGCCTTTTCATGTGAGGAGAGGCGACAGACAAGGCTGCGTACTCGCCCCTTTTCTTTTTACCTTATATGCCAACGATTTGGAAAAAGAACTGGTGGCCAAAGTACGAGACTCACCCCAGGTTAACCATAAACAGATGGTTTCACTCCTGTATGCCGACAATGCCGTCTTAATGGCGAGAACACAAATTGGCCATCAGACGGCACTAGACACCTATATAAACTTTATGGATAATAGGGGCTTGAAACTTAATGTTAAAAAAAGTTTGTTATGACCTGTGGGAGGGGCAAGGATAGATCCTGCGCCCTGTTTGCCGGGAATGAAAAATTTGCACCCACTAAAACATTCTCCTATTTAGGCATCATTTTAGAAGAATTGGGATCCTGGGGACCAGCTATTAGAAGCAGGACATTGTCGTTTAAAAGAGCAATGGCAGCAGTCATGATATTTGCAAGAAAAATGGGGAAAAGGCCCCCAGAAATCCTGCTAAAAATCTATCAGGCTAAGTGCATGAGCACAGCTATTTATGGAGCAGGCGTTTGGGGAGCCTGTGATAGCTCATCCATTCAAAAAGTAGAAAATGCTTTTTTAAGATTTTTTTTAGCTATTCCTCAATGTACTCCTGTTTTTAATTGTCATTCTGAACTGGGCACGGCCATGTCAGCGACTTGATAAGCATGCAACCAATACTGTTATAGCACAGAGCCTGGACCTCACCTGTCCTAGTTTTAAATAGAGATATAAATAAAGATTCCTTGGGTTTGGATCAGGCCGCCAACATTCCATGGTTGTGTTATATTCGCAAGTTTACAATTGACTTGGGGACACCAGAGTTTTACCATAAGCCAGACTCCCTAAACAACATAACGAGGAAAGATTTAAAGTCACTTTGCTGGAACCATCTCGAAACATTAAGGCTAGGAGTGGAATTAAATAAAAAAACGGTATTACAACACCAACTCACCCTGGTCTCGGCCTCAATTCAACCCTATTTGGTTTAGTGTCAGGAGGGCTATGATACGTATATCCTGACAAGATTTAGATTCTACTATTTCTTTCGCTTAACTACATTTTCTAAAGTAAACGATTGGTCCAGAATGCTCTGCAAATGCCCGTGCGATAATATATCAGACCAATCTACTCTGCATGTAATATGTTTTGGTAAATTTTATTCAACAGAAAGGACAAGATGGATCAAACCGTTTTAAAAAAAACAAGGTTCATGGCATCAATGTCGCCCGGCTCTATTGTTTCTACAATCTTTAAATGATACATACTGTGTTGGAACAATGACAGGTTTTTTAAAAAGTATCTTGAGGAAAAGGAATAGTTTAATTAGCTCTTAAAACTATTATGAACCTATTTACTGTTCTCATCTGTAATTCATTGGAATGTTTGACTTAACAAATGAATTGTCGCTTTTATGATTTTATATTTTGTGAAATCGAATAAAGCTTTTCTACTACTACTACTACACTGCCACCTATAAACCTATAAGTCACTCCTTGGCAGGCCTTATCAATCCTGAAGGCAGAGTGCTTGGTTTTGTGTGAGAGGGTGCCCAAGTATGAGCTGAGCCACTCTGCACCTTTCGGAATCTATTCTCTGATGCTGTTCAGTGATGCGGCCAGACCATATACTCTTAAAATGCATTATAACCTCGCGGTAAATGCTAACTTTGGAACAGCTGTATGGAAACATGTGTTTGGTGTCAAACACTTTGGAATCCTACACCCCACCAGTCCTGGCGGCGGGGGTAGAATTCCACCCTTCTAGAGGGAGAAGACATGTACACACTTACCTAACTGGTAATAGTTTAAAAGAACCCCAGCATCACAAAATGGATGCTGCAGCCACAGACACGGGCCTGACCTCCTGCTGCTGGACCAAACTCCAGCAGGGAAGGCCTGGGCAATAGGTTTCCTGTCACAGGGAGGTGTAACCACCTCCCAGGTAGGCTTTAGTGTATTGGGGCTGGGTGGGTGCATTTATAGAATGCTTTTCAGACAGTGCTGCGGACACACTTGGTGTCCCTGTGCATAGCCAAGTTCAAACCAGTTGCAGGGGCACTCAGCCCCTGCTCTGGCGCGAAAATGGACAAGGGGAAAGGGGTGTAACCACCCCCTCCCTGGGTCCTCCAGTAGTTGGGACCCTAGAGTAAGTCCAACCACTAACCTTAGAATAAGTATAGGAACCCAGTCCTTAATACTTTGGAATATACCTGGACGAAACTCTAAAACATATATCCTGGAACTTTGACATTCTATTTCGACTAGAAGACGGAAGGATCTCCCTTGTGGTCAAGGAGTGACTCCCCTGTTCAAACCGGCACCAAAGAAGCATCTTGCGGGTCTGCATTTCCAAGGCTCCCGCCGGATCCCGACAGATTTGCAACACAGGACACAGACTTCCAGACTTCCCCGAGGCCGACATGAGATCCCAGCAAAGCTGAGACCCGCAGCCCTCACAAGTGACTTGAAATCGGAACTCCTGGACACTATGCACATTTGCTAGTGCATCAACTTACCAAGCTTTCCCAAAGTTGTGCATTGGGCTAATTATAGTCCAAGCCCCGAGCACCATTTGCACTGAAGATTGTGGGCCTACACTCCTCTAGTGTTCCGTGAGCCCGCTTCAAACATTTCTGCTTGAGCCCCCTTTGCGATCCCTGGGCCGTCGACTGGTGGGTCCCCATGAAGGTAACTCTTTTGTTTCTTGGGCTTCCCTGATTGCTCCAGATGTGCCCCGACTCCCCTCCAAAATGTGAGTCCCTCAGACCTTTCTGGTCTGCACCGAAGCCAATTTATTTGCTTTCTACATGGGTTGCTGTTGCCAAGGCTTGTTGGGTCCAATCCAGATACCGACACCACAGCACTCGACATCCCTCATGGCACTGCTCAAATCCAGCTCCTTATTGTTGTTGAGGCATCCTGGTCCTCATTGCTGAAGAGTCAAGCTTCACCTTCTGCACCTGAAATCACCGAACATCGGTGGGCATCTGCTCATCGCCTTCCTGGTCACTGTCTAGTAACCCAGACTCTGTCCTCTCTGCTTTCAGGTTCTTCATCTCTCTGATCCACCCTTGGATCCATCCGGACACTTTCTACTTGGTCGCTGCAGCTCTTTTCCGCAGCTCACCATAGAAAACGACGACGAAACCTGACACAAAAAGACACCTATGCACCCGGCTTCCACGGGTGATGTAACTCGAGTACTCGGGTGCTCCCGTGGGTATTGACTCTAGAACTGCCTAGTTCTAAATGGGTTTGCTCCAAGTCCACTTCTAAGTGTCCCTAATCTTTAAAATTCTAACCTCAACTTTCTCCATAGAAGTCAATGGTGATTCTCGGCTGTGTTTAGACACTGCACGTGTGCCCCGTGGGTCATCTCTGTCACTTCCTTGGATGGTTCCTGGTTGCCCCAGTGGTTTTACAGGCCCTAGGCCTTGTCTCTATGTCTATTGTAGTTCTTATACTACTTTCTTAGTATATGGTTTATTACGCCCCTAGGGCTAATCATATAGTGTGCTAATTTACTGTGTGCTAAATAAGTTTACCAAATGTACTTTCGCCTCTAGCCTCATAAAGAGACTAGAGGGATGTGTTTAGAATAAATACATATATGCTATATATATACCTAGTGTGGTTCTCCTTTCAATTGGTCATTCATGAGATTTTAGACTGGCAAAACAAGCTGCTTTACATACCTTCAAGACTTAGCCTGAAGGTTGCTCTCCACAGCTACCACTAGGATAGCTTTCTATATAGGTTATCTTTAAACCTACCATCAATAAGGGTCGTTTGGACTGGTGCAAGGTGCCCACTAGAATAGTGGACAGCATATGCCAGGCAAACTTCTCACAGTTTCACTTCCAGTGGATCTGCTTCTTGGCTCTAGTTGCATCTTAGTGTACCAGACAGTTTCACCAGCAAGGAGGAATAGACGCTGAGAGCAGAGGACAGCTGGTCAGCCACCACTAAGTGCACTGAGAAACACCTACTGGAACCCCTCTTGGACTAGGTGCAGTAAGAAGCCGTGGGCCCGAGTCTCTCAACCCCCAGCGACAGGACAAGAAAGAACTCTTAACCCCACAGGGCTGCTACCGTCTCTGGTTGTCTTTGTACACCGCTTTGCCCTTGTTTTATTCTCTGCTGCTAATCTGCTCTCCTTTCTGTTTCTGCGATGCTGCTCCTGAATGCAAGAGGAGAAGTGGGAGGCAATCGGGGCCAACAAGTGGGGACAATGCAGTTCGCTTGCAAGCTGCACCCGGTCCTGTTCGGGCCGCTTCTGCTGGCTACCGGGTCTCTCACTTAGCAGCCACCTACTAATGGTGGCTGCGCTTGTGCTTGGCTTCCCAACCTGCTGGTCCCGCGACCCGTCTAATTAGCCTGACGGCTGCTCTACTGTGGCTGATGCTGCATCTCTGGATTTCAGGGGGCTTAGTCCTCCTGACTACCGTTTACTCCTCTGCACGGGTCCCCAGGCAGGAATTCGTTAAGAGTTGAGGCAGCAGGACGAGAAAGAGCAATAGGGCCTTATGGCCATCAGGGTTTGAAGAGGGGCTGGGCAGAGCCAAGAGGGTCAAGTGGGATTCAAGAGTGGGCCGCAACTAAGCGAAAGTAAGTGCTTGACCATGGCTCTCCCCTCAGCTTAGCTCACCCCTCTCTCTTCTCCTCACCTCCAGATGACATTGATGCTCCGTGTTCTTTGCCGGCACAAGGGCTCTTGGCTCATATCACTTCAGCTGCAACTGCAATTGCTGCTGCAAGAGGCTGCAAAAGGCCGTGAGCAACCATGGCACACACCGCCTGGTTCTTGAAGGAGCAGCACCAGCAGCGGGAGCGCCCAACACAGCCCTCAGAGGAGTGGCAGAGGAGTTACGGTTACGGCTACGGCTACAATGAGGCAAATCCAGCAATGTCACTTCCAAACGGCCGTTCCACTCTCCAACACCGCAGCCTCACTCGCTTGCTGACAAGAATGCACATGACCGCAGGGAGGAGTCCAACAGACAGTTAGTTCCAGGCTGCTGAGAGAGAAGCTCTATCACTGGCCAAACCATTATTTAAAAAAATTATCATGTTTAAGACAGTTCCAGTCATACTTACTCTATGGGATGCCTGTTCACCAGTACTGTCTTTTAACTTTTTTAGGCTGGGTCTGTTTCATCAGTTGTTAAATCCAGAGGAAAAATGGTTTAAGTATACCGATTCTCCATTTTGTTCCTGTAATTTGTCTTTTAAAAGTGATATTTTGCACATCGTGATGATATGTCCTATGTTTGAACATCTCCATCACAAATTTTCAAATCCACTTCTTTTAATTGGTTCCTTTGATTGGGACAGGGCAACTTTTTTGTTTTACAACTTCTAAATTCACAATTAATATATTATAAAGTATCAATGTTTCATATGAGGGGTTCATAAAGTGGTACGATAGGGGACAATACCACTTGTATTGTATGCCATATGAATCTATTCATATACTTTTTTTTACTGTGATGGATTCTCTTATGTACTTGTATGATTGTATCGCAAAATCGAATATAAGTCTCCTATCATTATATTAGGACGAGCAGCTAGGTGAAATGTATCAGTATAATGACATCCATTTATGTTTTATTGCTTGAAAATTATATTATTTCAATCATTGCAGGGCTCATTAGTACCCCACCTATTTTAGTGAATATTTTTGACCTCCTCATACTAGACAATAATATAGATAACACAGGTAACATAGGCGACCCCTAATGAGCCCACTTCCTAGAACTTTTTTCTGAGGTTTTTGTCCCTTCGGCTTTCGTCTTAGTATTGTTTTAGCATTTTCACAATCAATGTATTATTAATGTAATTGTTTTATATATTACACTGCTATGACCTGTAATTCGTATCTATTGTGCTTTTATGTATTTATATTGCTTTTGTCCTGTGCACTTTTATGGTTTCTTGAAACGAAATAAAGTTGGTTGAAGAAGAAGACCTCTTAGAACAAACTGTGTGCCATTGTATCTTCTCTAGTCTGAGGGGCTGCATACACCCTTTGAAATAAAAGTTAGACAGTCCAAGTAAATGTATAAATGACCTTCACTAAAGATCACAATGACTTTGCATTACACTCCTGGTGACCAAACAGGAAAAACAAAGCAGTCTTAAGGGGAGCCCTTGAAATGTACCATGTTGGAAATCAATAATGTGTTTGCATTATTGAATACTATTTGTGGTTGCGATGTGAACTTAAAAAATATTTTTGCAAATTAAATAGTCTACAGTTACTGGGGTGTGAATTATATTTGCTGGAAAAGCAAGAGAGACAGACCTTGGTGGACTCGCTATTGGAATCATTACTTCTTGAATCTGCCAATTTTCATTTGCACAGAAATATACTTTTATGAGCCTTGAGACTAGAAGATTAATGTTGAGGTCCAAAGTGATTCAGTTTCTGCCTGGTCTGAGCTCTTACAGTTCAAAGGACAGGGTGTTACGATTCCCTTATGGGCCTTCTTTTGAAAGCCTCCACTTAGAATAAAAATTTGAAAGCCAGCTACAAACCAAAAACAAATGACAACATTTTGGTGTAAACCCTACTGGCCATGCACATTTGAGGCTGTTCCCCTGATGAGTCTTCTGAGCCTTCACTGCAGGTGATCATTCTCCTCATTAACATCTGTGAACCTAAATGTGTTCCTAAATCTACTTTCAGTCACCCATCTTATGTGCTGCAGCTACTGCCTCTAAGTCACCTCTGTGTCTCTTCTAAGCAACCCCTCCCCCTATTAGGCACATCTGCACTCCCTTGGTTCACAATGTGCAGGGCTGCAAGAGGGACATTGAAAAATACCTTATCCACTAATGCTAATACTGAAACAGGTGTAGTGGCACCTAGGTCCAGGGTTTAGGGGAACATCCAAATTATGACTGTATTTTACTGTCTAAATGTAAACAAGGGGCTAATTTCCTTTCAATGGTGTCCATCTAAATATTCTCAATCTCAGTGTGTCCTCTGACTGGAGGCTGTATCTGGTTGACTTTGGATGAGGATATATTGGTGAAGCACTTGCAGAATCAGGCAGATACCCAGAGGACCTGTGGGATGAAGAGGGAGAACTAAGGGGTGAAGAGGTTACACAGACGAGGAGGACAAGGGTACAAGAATCTCACAAAGGACCAGAAAAAGGGCCAGTACAACTGAATGGAGGAGGAGGCGAATGACCAGGTCCACCAGTAGGGTTAGGAACTGGATGTCCAAAAGAAGGAAGAGAAAGCAATATCAGTAGGGCCATGAAAAAGACCTGGAGGATCAGGCACCCAAAGACCAAGTCTGCTAGAATGACGGAGGCCACAAGGACATGAGGACCAGCATGCCCAAGACAAAGGGAAGGATCAGTAAAACCAGGAGGAGAATTAGAATGAGGAATACCAGAACCAGGAGGCCAAAGAGGAGGAGAATGATTGGCAAGTGGAAAACGAGGGGCATCAGGAGGACTAGGACACAAGAACAAGAAGGAAGAAGACGGCCAGATCCACAAGGAGGACTTAGACCACTACAAAGACCACACACAGGATGAGGAGAAGGAAGATGGCCATGAGGATGACTAGAGGAGTTGAAGGGGGTCCAGGACCACTAAGAAGTTTATGAACTCCAGGACCACCAGAAGGATTTGGGTCACTTGACCAACAGGGGGCCAATACCTTGTCCAAGTACTAGGGAAACCAAGAGGATCAAGACCAGGAGGACTGGGAAAAGGACTTCCAAGAGGACTAGGAGAATAAGGAGGAAAACCAGGAGGAGCAGGAACAGAAAAAGGAGGAGAATTAGGAAGAGAAGGAGAAAGAGGAGGCCAGGAGGAACAGAACAGCAGTCACCGCCATGATCACCATGAGGGTCAACATCAGGACCGCTAGGAGGAATGGCACTAGAGGATCCAGAGGACTAGGAAGAGGATGACCAAGACTAGCTGGACCATAAACACAAGGACAAGCAAGATCATGAGGACCAGCAGGACTGGGAACAGAAGGATGAAAAGTTCCAAGAACACCAGGGCAAGATCGCCAGAAGAACAACAAGGAGGGACACAGCAAGAAGCACCATGGTAAAAATAATATTTACCAACAGGACAAGGGTCTCAGGAGGATGAGGGCCACTTATGACCAATTATCAATACCCAGAAGATCAGGACCAAGAATATGTGGATGAAGACCAGAAGTATGAGTTTGAGGAAAACTACGAGGTGGGACAGGGTAAAGAAGATTAAGAAGATAATCAGGAGGAAGAGATCTAGAAAAAAGGATAGCTTGAAAACCAACATGAAATTAGGAGAACTAGGAAAAGGAAGAGCTGGTAAACCAGGAGCATGAAGAGGAAAACCTGCTGGTGGAAGACCAGGATGAGGAGAATGACCAGGAGGAGCAGAGGGACCAGGGCAGCCGAGAAGACTAGGAGCACTAGGATTACCAGGTCCACCAAGAGAATCAGTGGACCATGACCTGGAGGACCAGGATACAAGCAACAAGAGAATCGTGAGAACAAGCATTAGGAGGACTAGGGATGGGTGTAGCAAATGCAGAATAAGGATTTGAAAAAGGAAAGGGAGAGCAACAAAACTAGTTAGTACCATCAAGACCAGCAGGAGGATGAGGAACAAGAAGACCATGACTGGGGGGAGGGACTAAAATTGCCAAGAGGATCTAGACAAGAGTGCCATAAGAAGCAGGCATAGCAGACAACCCAGAGAACTAGAATCACCAAGAGAACTAGGACAACCAAAACGAGGGCCTTCAGCAACTGTGGTTAGGAATACAGGGCCCACAATGACAAGAAGTGATTCTAGGCTACATGCGTTAGGGCATGCCCCAGTTAAATGCAAAAGAAACAATTGATGGACAGAATTCTGGGCAATCCAAACATTCACCCACAGTCACAAAGACCTGGGTTAAATCCATCATTCTTTTGTTCACCACACCACCACAGTTTGGACCCAGCCATATGCAATTCAGTCTTAGACCTGTTCCTTGTGGGAACAGTCCAGCCTGAGCTACCAAGCCAGGTCCTCCCTGGACTGGAAGCAAGCATCCTAGGACCAGTTTCAGGGCATCACCCTTCATCAGCCAGGCTAGCTTGAATCCAGTGGTGAATTGAGCACGGCGCCCATGTCTGGGCATACCCTTCCCACTTAGGGCGACATTTGCAAAGGAACAATTGATGAGCGGGCTGCTGGGCAATGGAAACCTTCAAGCCCAGTTACAGGGATCTGGGTTAAATCCATCATTCTATTGCTCACCACACCACCCCAGTGTGGACCCAGCCTTAAGCAAATCAGTCTTCACCCTGTTCCTTATGGGAACCATCCAGCCTGAACTGCAAAGCCTTTCTTCCCATGGACTAGAAACAAGCATCCTGGGACCCGTTTCAGGACATCACCCTTCATCAGCCAGGCTAGCTTGAATCCAGTGGTGTAATGAGCACGAGACCCACGTCTGGGCATACCCTTCCCAATTGGGGTGACATATGCAAAGGAGCAATTGATTGACGGAATGCTGGACAATGCAAACAGTAACCCCAAGTCACAAAGATCTGGGTTAAATCCATCATTCCTTTGCTCACCACACCACCTCAATTTGGACCCAGCCATATGCAAATCAGTCTTGACCAAGTTCCTTGAGGGAACAGTCCAACACGAACTGCCAAGCCAGGTCTTCCCTGGACCAGAAACAAGCATCCTGGGACCGGTTTCAGGGCATCTCCCTTCATCCTCCAGGCTAGCTTGAATCCAGTGGTGTAGTGCACACGGGACCCACATCTGGGCATACCCGTACTACTCAGGACGACATATGCAAAAGGAACAATTGATGGATAGAATGGTGGACAATGCAAACATTCACCCCAAGTCACAACAATCTGTGTCAAATCCATCATTCTTTTGCTAACAAACTACCCCAGTTTGGACCCATCCATATGCAAATCAGTCTTGACCCAGTTCCTTGTGGGAACTTCCAGCCCAAACTGCCATGCCAGGTCCTCCATGGACTGGAAACAATCATCCTGGGACTGGTTTCAGAGCATCACCCTGCATCAGCCAGGCTAGCTTGAATCCAGTGGTGTAGTGAGCATGGGACCCACCCACTTAGGGCAACATATGTAAAGGAACAATTGATGGACGAAATGCTGGACAATGCAAACATTCACCCCCTGTCACAAGGATTTGGGTTAAATCTATCATTCTTTTGCTCACCGCACCACCCCAGTTGCGACACAGCCATATGCAAATCAGTCTTGACCCTGTTCCTTGTGAGAACCATCCAGCTCAAACTGCCAAGCCAGGTCCTCCGTGGACCGGAAACAAGCATCCTGGGACCGGTTTCAGGGCATCACCCTTCATCAGCCAAGCTAGCTTGAATCCAGTTGTGTAGTGAGTTAGGGACCAACGTCTGGGCATACCCTTCCAACTTGGGGTGACATACGCAAAGGAAACCCAGATCTCTTGACTGGGGAAGAATGTTTGAATCATTCAGCATTCCGTCCATCATTTGTTGCAGTTACACTTATCGCCCTAAGTGGGATGAGTATGCGCCAGACGTGGGCCCCTTGCTCAGTGTGCCACTGGATTCAAGCTAGCCTGGCTGATGAAGGGTGAAATAAAACTGGTCCCAGGATGCTTGTTTCCTGTCCAGGGAGACCTGGCTTGGCAGTTTGTTCTGGACTGTTCCCATGAGGCACAAGGTCAAGGCTGATTGCATATGGGTGGGTCCAAACTGGGGTGCAGCAGTGGGCAAAAGAACAATGGATTTAACCCAGATCTCTTGACTTGGGGAGTGTGTTTGAATCATTCAGCATTCCGTCCATCATTTGTTGCAGTTACACTTTTCACCCTAAGTGGGAAGGACATTCACAGACATGGGTCCCTTGCTCACTGTGCCACTGTATTGAAGCTAGCCTGGCTGATAAAGGGTGACATAACCTGAAACCGGTCCCAGGATGCTTGTTTCTGGTCCAGGGAGGACCTGGTTTGGCGATTTTCTCTGGACTGTTCCCATGAGACACAGTGTCAAGACTGATTTGCATAAGGCTGCGTCCAAACTCTGGTGGCATAGTGGGCAAAAGAATGATGGATTTAAACCATATCTCTTGACTGGGGGAGAATGTTTGAATCATTCAGCATTCCATCCATCATTTATTACAGTTACACCAGTTAAATGCTGCATGTGTCCTCTTGTGGTTCCTTGAAGGTCTATAATCCAAAATCTGACTCCATTAGGTAACCTCTACAGAAATCCCTATGGACATTAGAGATCTTGATTGCTGACAGGCATTAATTATAAAAGGGTACTCCTGTGTGAGGCACTGTGAGTCAAAAAACAGAGCCATCAATGAAGAAACAATTAGACATATTAATGGTCACCTTTCAAAAAATACTTGTGGTCATGTGTATTTAGAATTAGTACATAAGAGAGCTTGTTCACACACAAACTCACTCTAGCATTCATACAGAATGTATAATTTGATGTTTGTCATTTACCATTGACCCTCACCATGTCCTCAATTTTGCCCTTTGGCCTCATCTCAATTGACTTATCTCCTTGCAGACCCTTGAGTTATGCATGAAGGCAGCTGTTACCAAGAGTTGCAGAGCACTGAAGGAAACTGTGCCAACCGTGCTTACGGCTCTGCATCACCTGGTAAGTATATACATGAGGACATGCAAAGTATTTCAGCAGGAGACAACTGACATTTCCTAACAAAGAGGGTCCTGCATTAATCCAATTTATAGTAAGAGTATTTTTAGAGGGGAACATTTGGGAACTCGCTTGTATAAAATATTAAATGATCACCCATAAAGAGCCTACATGAACCAATTTGCTTCAAGGATGCAAAGAAAGAATACAATGCAAATACCTCTGTCAGATCTTTCAGCGTTGAGAGGTCATCAGCAGGAACCACCCATAAGTCTACCTCTCAGCAACTCTGGCTCTGATAATAGGTAGCAACAGAGTGGCCTGACAAGGGAAGGGACACAGGGAGGTACACCAAGGATGGAGACATGAAAAAGAAAAGATTTGCCCAATAACAATGGTTTACAAACAAATATATAATCACTAACAATGATTATCTCTGAGGGTCAATTGTCCAACTAGACTTTACTATATAACATATACTTATATAAATAATGATAAATAGTATATATCATATACATCTGATTAATGTCATCGATCAAAGTAAATTCATTATTTATCCAGCTGGGATTCCTAAAGTCAATATGTACAGAAACTACCCTACAAATAAGTTCAAACAATCCAAATGCATAATTCAAAATCAAGTTAAAGCCATTCGCTTTGCTATACAATAGCATTAGCAAAGCTAATGCCTTTAACTTAATCAAAAGCAAGACCTATGCATTTTCAATGCTTGTTTTTTTTTATTGCTGCTATGAGTACTTTCCAAGAGACTGGGAGCATACTACATTTACTCAGATCCTGCTTAATATCTTTTACTAATGCTAACCATTTATCAGGGACCATCTTTGGCAGTGATGGAGTGATGCAAAGGCTTTAATATTTAGTGTAATAGAAGTTATTTTTTAAATCCCTTCACTTCTGTTTGTGCAGGCATCAGTGCAAGTGTTTTAGATTTATTTATATTTAGACAAAACCATGCTATCCCATAAACAGTCTACTTGTTCCGAGAGTCGTGTATCAAGTCTTGGAAAACCATCCCTTTACAGGTTCCTCTTTGAATGGTCTTCTGTTTGCTCCTCTCTGCAAGAATTAATATATTCAGATGGTATGTGGTATCTTGGCAAACACAAGAAGATCTTTGCCACAATGTCCTGAGGTCTAACTTTGTCATATAGCTCTTTCTCCCCCTTTGTGGTCTCTTTCAATCCCTATAGGGAAGTCTAAAGAGCTGTTCAAGCACTCCACCACATATTCTCCTTCTTCTCCCTTTCCTTTTCCATATTACAGCCTCTTAGATTGCCTGTCTGGACCTATTTTCTAGGTCTTCACATCTATTAATTAATTATATGCTCTCGGTCTCCGGAGTAACTATCGACGTGGTGGCAACCTGGCTCATGTTACATGAAAATTGCTCTTCAAAGCCATGCCTCCAGCCTGGTAATATAGATTCTACCATCTAGTGCAGTGGTTCTTAACCTGGATTCTGCAACACCTACTCAGGCTGCCCACAATAGAAAATCAAATCAAATAGCAAATTAATTAAGCAAACCTAGCTAAACATCGAAAATGTATTAATGTTCTATAAATTAGTAGGAATTTGCAACTGGGAGTCTAAAAATTAAGTTGGTACTGTTAGCACGATTCGTGGGAGCAGCACAAGAACAGCAACTAGAATCCAGTTGGACAAATGGTGGCCTCAACTGGAGCACTGCTAGACACGAAAAACGCCAGCAGTAGGAACAAAAAAGAAAGTGATTTGCAACAGTCTAGCATATTGTTTTGAATCTGAGAAATAAAAACACATTTTGAAAAGTTCCAACCTTCCAATTAAAATGTCAACTTTTTCATAGTTTTTTATTTGTGAGTGAAATAATTGCATATGTTGTGTATTTTTTTTGATGTACACTTGTTTCTTTATTTTCCTGTATTGTTTAGATGTTTGAATCGAAGCAATTGTGCTCAGGCAGGGTCCAGCTTCTAGTAGTGATTCAGTCGGTTTCTGTTTACAGATGTCAAAAGTTTAAACACCACTTAATTGTAGTGGCAATTCCGCCTCACTTCAACATATGCAATGTTCCTAACCCCTTCCTACTAGTGTCATGCTTATCACCCACTTAAAGTTGTTCAGTATTTTCATGTGTCACGCTGTGTCTTCCCGGTAGCAAGCCTCAATGTGCAGGTGTTCCGCTACTAGCAGTTGTCATCATGCATCAAGCCGTCTCCCTTACGCCATGTCAAAGTCCTCATGCCCTAGTCTCTCTTCCTCCACCCATAACAATACATATAACCCTCATACACTGCGTGTCATTCTTCATAACCCACCTTGTCGCACACCATACCCGGATGGTGTCAGGCATCAATCGGGGTAGAACGCATCTTAGCTGGGTTTTGCTCCTAACATCTGAAGTCACAGGTCTCGCCTTTTCAGACGAATAGCCAAGGCTATTGTGAAATATCCTTCAGGCTTAAAGAGCATCTTCATGCGTCCCAGACATACCAACTTTCAATGCATGTACCTGTCTTGTCATTCTCTATATCTCCTATTGTGTCACAATCCTTGTCCCCGTCTCGGACTTTAACCTGCAAGCAGCATACCTACAAGCCAAGTTGTCAAAATCCCATGATGTCAAACTCCTAGAATCAAGTTCCCTGCAATGAACCTCGAACCACGAGTATCATAGGGTTTTACCAATTGTCTCTAGAAGGAAATGCCACTGTTCAGTGGAGTCGCTCTATCCATTACTGTTTCGGTTTCATCCAATCACCTACAAGATGCTGCTTTAGGTTTCACACGTGTTCAAAGATGACTTACAAAGATGTCGTGCTCATGTCAAAACATACCTGCTGTTATCATGGAATGTATGACCTTACAACGCGGTCTTTACACCGCGATACGTTCACAACGCGGTCATTACAATGCAAGTTGTTAGAACGACTTGCGCTAGAGGCGAGGGACTTAGGAATAGTATGATTTACTATTCCAACTCCAGCTACGTAACAGTAGGGAAGGTATTGGAATAGTAAATCATACTATTCCTTACTATATAGCGCCATCCAGCGCAAGTCGTTGTAACGACTTGCGTTGTAATGACCGCGTTGTAAACATATCGCGGTGTAAAGACCGCGTTGTAACTGTTGTCTCCCATTATCATGCTCTTCCCTACTAACAGACCTACATAGTCATCTTCCGTGCGGCTGCTTACCCGCAATTATGGCACCAACCAGTCATCAGAATGGCTGGAGTCGAAGACCAGTGTCACAACTCCTTAAATGACCGGTTCAGGTGTGGCACGTTCAGCCAGAATAATTGATGACAAATCACCCTTAAAGTAATATTCAGTATTCCCTTCTACAAAAGTATGTGTCACTTAATAGCTACTACATAAAACAAGCTTACAAAAAAAAGTGCTGCAATGAACAAAATAAATAATTATGAGAAGCATACGCTTACCGTCATGGCGGCAGAGAATAAAGAAGCTTACAAAAAAAGTGTGGCAAGCTGATAATATATCTACTGTGTCACGCCACGGGTAAGAGATCCAATCCCGCTAGGCATGGCTAAAAGGAGACAGGATGGCAACAAGCAGCGATTTACATGCCTTGCATGCAATCATTGCACTGCTATCGGCATAATTTGTGATGCCAAACGTCGCGCACGAATCAAAGCTGAAGGTGGAGCTAAGACGAGGCTTTTGGAATTGTATCAATTCCAAGAAGATTCGTAAGACGAGAGCAGCACATGCGCTGCCTATGTCACAAGACCTAAAAAAGGAAATACACAACTTGACGACCATGGCATGAAATTCTAAATAGCAATGCTGGTGTGCGGAATTTGCAATGAACAGGAACCAAAAAGACATGCAGCTCTGATGGGGACCAATCTGCGAGAACTGAATGCAAGCAAAGAACAAAAAAAAAGAAATTATTGCTAGCGGTACGGCAGAAGCAGCGAGTGGCGGTGAGACCTGAAAAAGACCCTAATGCAGGCACCAACAGAAACACTCGCTCACTACTCTGCCAACCAAAAACTGGGGACACAAAAGGGAGGAAAAGTGCACAAAAGAGGCCCGCTCTGAAAAGCATGCAACCCACCTTGCTAGCCAGACACTGTGAGATGCAAAGGGGGAACGCACTTACAGTCCCTGGAGATAAACTAAGTTGAAGTGCAACAACAGCCTCTGTCTTGATTTCCTTGAACAGCAGACGCTGTCACTAGTGCCAACTGTGTTAAATAGCATTCAGTACGACTGCCTGCTGCAATGTTGTGAGACTTCAGTCTCCAAACTATGCAGAAACCATAGGAAACTAAGGCGTTAATCTTAGAATGGCAACTGAGAATTTGCAATTCCACCATCATGGCCCCACAAATCCTGACAAACTCTTATGCCGTCATTTCCCCACTGAATGGAATTTGCTTTCCAGATGTATAGGGTTGGCTTTCAAATAGCCTAGCTTCCATTATTGTTTAATATGGCTTTGTTATTGACAGATCTGCGCACCCTACTGTGGAGGTTCAGATGAAAGGGAAGAGTCAGTCAAGGTGTCCACGGCCATTATCCTGTCACTGGGTGAGTTGGTCATAAATGTATATATGTGATACTGCAAGTATATGACGGTCTTTACCAGTGATCGGGTCCTCCGAAACATTAATTTCTGTCCACTGCTCTGCACATCACTTGATCTTCTTAAAAGCTATTGTTGCTTCAGTAATTACCTCCCTTCCCAGTGCATTTGTTAGCTTTCTATTAGAACACATTGTACAATTTACTATATACAGCTATAGTAGTCACATGAGTACCATGTGCTCCACCGATCATCATTAAATGTTGTAAACTATTGATATTGTACCTCCTGGATATGCGTTGAAAATTTCCTTACATTTGGCCTTGATGACCTGCTCCCCTGCGTTTAGTTCCTCCGTGCATGATTTTATTGTATGTCATTTTTCATGTATGTCTATTTTTCTCTTCACTTTACTCTTGCAGCCCATTCTAGCTCTAGTGAGGTCCTTAAATATTTTGGAAGTAGCTTGATCCATATGGGTGCAGAGTCCCGTGCCACAACAATAAAGCTGCTCTGCAAGCTTCTTGCTGAAACTGGTAAGCCTCTCAGTGGGTGGGTGGCAGCATGTGATTTCGATAGACATGGAAGATAGTTAAAGGACTGAATGCTTTCATGGAATGTGGAGCCCTAAGTTATAATTCCAACTTACCCTCTTACTTAACCGACATGGTGCAGCTATGAGCAAATCACTTCAATTTCATATTCCTCAGCTACACTGACTGCCAACAGTTCCTGGTAAAGCACTGTAATTTAAGAATAAATCCTCCCATCGTTAACATGAGTCGTGGTGAAGAAATAAAGTAGTGGTCAAACATTTCCACATCTGTCTTTTTGATAAATTGTTCCCACTGTGAGCCAATAATGGGAGAGGGACACTGTGGAAAGAGATCCTGACATAGACTTCGGTGAGGAACAAAAAGGGACATAAAATATGGCGCAGGAAGACACAGACCCACTCAGTGGTACATGATGGCACAGACATGCACAGTAGAACAGGAAGACATTGATAGGCCCATGAGGCTCACAGTCACAGACACACACACCAAGACTTGACAGGACCCTCAGGTAGGTAGGCACATGTAATAATGGAAGCTTCATCTACTTATCTATTATTCCTGATCGTACTAGACAAAGACAATATCTATGTGTTATGAACATTTGATGTATGGCTTCATTTCATAGATTCAGAAGGTGCCTCTTATCTGGATGCTGTCCGTCACGTGCTTGAGGATGACAATCACAAGGTACCATCAAGTTATTATGTGTGCAGCATTCTGTGGTCAAGCAGTTTCATAATTAGCAACGCAATCTAATTTAAGTTATGCACTTTTTGAATAGTGCAGTATTCTCTACTTACGTGGACTCATTGCAGTGGTGCGTATACCATAGTCTGTTGTATTTTTCTAAGGCTGGTCTTTCGTGCAGGTGTTGGGTCATGCAACCTTCATCCATGTGTGTTTCCTCAGTGTCTTGTGTCTACTGTTTCCCTGTTCAAGTGGACATATCCAAGTTTTCCTGTCCTTCTCTGTGTCAACTCATTTTCAGACCCAATATATAGTATAGTGTAGGTCTGCTAAATCCTGCAGGTTGAGTTAGACAGTGGCCATCATTCTTCCCACAGACTACTCTAGGTTTTTTTCATTTCCACATTATTGGAATCTACAGCCTACTGATTTCTCATTTGCATTTTTGTAATCAATACAAGGTCCTGAGAGCTTCTTTGCTAGTTGTAACCTACCTAGACATCTTTTGCAATGTATCTTTCAATCTTTTACCAAGTTCCAATCACCTATAGAAGGCGTACACCACCTGGAATGTTTGAATATTCCCTCAATCACGCTTTGGTCAGACATTCTGTAAAAACAGTTTAATTAAATTGATTCAAGTTTTATTCTCAGAGTGTCTTAATAACCATTTTCCAATATTTTTTCAAAGGCTATATCCAGGTACTAGCTTTCCACACATACAAGTGTATTTCTATTTCCTCTATGAACAAAAAGGAAGGAGAGATTGTATGGTTTTCTCACACTCCCGTGCTGCTCCCTCACCAGAATGTGGGATTTGGTTTTATTTATACATCAAAAGGGTTTCTCACTAACCATTTTTTGCTTCATCACAGGTTATTCTTGCCACTTTAAGTTTAATATCCAATTTAACAACCAAAGGATATTATGATATGAATGGAAGAGCTTTGATGGAATATGTGCTTAGGAAAAACAGTCTCATCATTGAAGAACAGGTAAGTGGCAGATGTACATATTTGGGTGGGTGAATGTGTTAGGGGAACAGCAACCGTAGTCAGCCCAAAAGAAATAAGTGGACCTTTTAGCCCCCTTGTGCCCCAATGTAGCTTGTTTGCCACGTAATACAGATCTGCAGTGTTCCATATTTGCCCCTGGTGGTGGAATATAGACCTTATGTACCTCTATTTAGTTCACATAGGCCCACTTAACATTCCATGTTCTCCATTTGAGCCTGATGTTCCCCACTTGCATTCCAGTGCGTCTTTCACCCTCCCTCAACCGTATGGGTCTCCCTTGCTCCATCAGGCTGATTACATTTGAACCTGAAATTCAGCTGCTGACTACCAGTGTCAACACTGTATATGCCATTTCTTTATGTCTTGTTCTTTCAGGGTGCCCATGACGTGAACCAAGCCACTCAAGTGCTTTCCAGTATATTTACTTGTAGCTTCACTTGGACAGTCATCCTTTCAGTATACCTAGGCTTTCCTGTTTTCAGTTTCTATTTGTGGTCCATTCTCGTGTTTTTTTTCAATGTTTTCAAGTTATTTCAATACCTTTAAAAAACAAGCATTGGCATAGTCAATAGAGCTCGCCTTTGGGACCTTTGGGACCTTATAAGTGTTTAGTTATCCAGCACAATATCCTGGTGCAACAGCAAGTGTTGCATGGCTAAACACTTATAAGGTCCCAGAGGAAATACATATTGGCTATGCCAATGCTTGTTTTAAAATCCCTTCTCAATGGTTTATACAATGATCAAAATTACAGCTTTCCTAGAAAATCTCATATCTCCACAATTTCCCAAGCAAAACACCCGGTAAGTAGGAGTAAATGTAAATTCTGCTGTGCAAATCACCAATATCCCTGTTATGCCCTCTTTTAAAGGGCACCACTTGTAACAGGCAAAAATGATGGCACCTTTTAATTTCCGATCCCCGTGGTGTTAGATGTAAAAGAAAGCCATAAATATCACATCCCCAGCAGGCCACTCGCAATGAGCTCCTAAACCATCCTTTCCGATTAGGATGTTTAAGAACTACTGATAAAAGGGTTTCCAAAGGGAGTAAATGTGTTAATTTATTGAGCATAATGGAGCATAATGGTGGAAAGAATTGGCAGAGGTGGGCTGCAGAGTTCCTCACAGAACGCTAGCAGCTTAAAGCCATCTGTGGCTACACCAGGACTGGTAAGGGACGAGATAGGACTGGGCAAATGTGTCGGAATTATTATGATTTATGGAGTCCTGCAGCAGGGTAGCAGCACCGGCCCAGCTCCGAAACAACTATCTCGCACTTCCATGTAAAAGAAGATGTGTGCCCACAGTTTTCATCAGTTGTTCATGATAAATGGGCAGATAGTGCGGTTTTAATATTACATAAAGTTCCATGCAGCAGGACCATGACTCGCATAAGGCGAAATGAGGCAGCAATGTTAGGGTATTAGGACTAGGTGGCGCAATAAATCAAGGAAAGGCCATTAAAATAGACGGCTTTCCTTCTTTGCCTGGAGCACCGAGTATGCTAAACAAAATGGACTACTAGTGAGGAACAACAGTGGCTTGTGAGCTGCACTGCTTTAACAATGCTTTTGTTTACTTTTAACAATAACGGGAAAAATAGAGACTATGGGGATACGGAAAACAATATGGTTTATCTGTTAAACTTTTGTAGATCAGAAGTTGGCGTTGCACCTATAAAGCACTTCAAAATCCTAGAAAGGTGCAAAGACGCGATTTGACAGACTGGTACCCCAGTACTCATTTGCTTGGGCTTGTTTGGAAGCTCTGTGGGATCCAATATTTAATTACTTCCAGGGCTTACCAGCCTAGCAAACACATTACAAATCTACAGTCACACATCCTGCACAGCTAGAGTAAATATCTATTGCCAGTCTTTTACAAGACATACGTTAAGCGACGAGCGACCACGTTTACCCAGTCAAATGCAGCACTGAATAATCCAAACATACCAATGCTCGAATTGATAGGCAGGTTCTCTCTGCTCGCTACCTCCACTAGGTGGAGCCTAACCTCCATCACAGCTTCCTTGTGGTGCAGACTGAGCATGGACTCCCACAGGGCCTTCTCGCCAAAGAATGTAAGAAAACTAGAAACAACCGGAACTAAACAAAACCATGCATTTGTATTCTACCATTTGCTTTAGAATCTGCCCGGCACATAACAGAGAGCATACAGCTGCATGCTGGAAGAAACAGAGACGCCACATGTATCTCACTTGGTTTCATTATAGATGAACATTGAAAGTATAATAGTGAAAGAAACTGAAAAAAATACAAGCTTCAGCAGCACACGAGTGGTGCGCGCACGAGGCAAGAAGTAAACGAGAGGGAGGGGTGGGAGAGTGCCCGCGCGCATGCTAAACATCTGAAGGACATTTTGTAAAAAGCACGTAGGTGGTGGCCGAAAAAGCATTGTAGGTGCAAATGATGTTTAAACATGAAGCACAGCAACCTAAAGTGGGTCATCGCGATCGTTGTGAAAACGAAAGTGATTGCGATGACGTGCCAAAACACGTAAGGGATGCGCGCGCAGCAGGCCGCATGCTTGTGCGCATTCTAGCAAGCTGGTGGCTGCTTTGGGAGCACTTCCCAAAGCCGCTACTATATGGACAGCGCATGCGCGCTGACTCATCGAGACCTAATCAGTGGTGTCAGGGGTTACAACTTTTTCGCGCCATGAAAAGCAACAGAATCAGTGTTTTTCTGGTGTGTATGGAACATTTTGCTTTTATTATTGCTTGCTTTCTACACTGATAATGCATGGTATATAGACAGTGTATGTACAGTGTATATGAGGTCCAAATACATTTTTGCAAATCAAACGTATTGTAGTACACCATAGACCAGAGACTTCAATGAGTCTTTGGTCATGTGCGCTCGCTTTTTCCTTCCCATGTCCCTTTTTTCTGTGAAAAGGCCCTCTCAACATTGGCACTTGAAATGGGCAATGACAAGACAGCCAGTACACTATTTGCTAACGCTGGCCACTGACATAGCTTTCTATACCTACACTGTGCCCTTGAAGATTGCAATTCTCTGGACAGGTTCTGCAGCATTTGCTTTGAACTGGGCGATTCTGTCCTCCGAGTTATTGAAGTGGTCAAAAATAAAGCAGCACTTTTGAAACTACTGAGAAAATTCCCCTTTACTGAAGGGAACTAGAACTTGCACAGTGTACCACAGTGAGGATTCATTGACTTCAAATGCCATGGTTGATGAAGGGACATTTCTATGTCAAGCCGTTTCTCGTACATTGTAAAATAAAAGTTCCTGAATTGCTCTTCAACACTGATTTGTTTACCATATGGCAAGCACTCTAACATGGAACATGTTGCAGTGCCAAAGTCAATTTAAGGTGTCACCCAGACAACTCTCAAGACGATGTTTCACATTTACACCAAGTATGCAGAACACTTGGCAGACCAGGGTGTTTTCCGCCTCTAGTTTTTTTTATGTCCACTACAGCAGTTATGTTTTCCTGTAAACATCTAAGACTTTAGTAGAGTGTACTTCTTTTCACATCACTAGTAATTTGCGAACAAATATCCTCACATTTCTTGCCTTTGGCATCATCATTCAGCAAACATGTTGTAAACGGTTTCCACATGGGTACTATAGCATTTCACAGCCCCTTGGTCCAAGAACCATCAGCTAAGTGACACAGTTCACAGTGGGATGACTTTTTCTTTGATGCCACACAAAGCACAAAATGAGAAATATTTGTGTTTTAGTCCCCTCGCACAACAAAACAGTGCACTAGGATGGACTAAAAAGTCAATAGCATTCTTCATTAACTCTGAAGATTGTAAAGATGCTTTTAGCATACCATCTAACAAGTGGAAAGGATCTCTTACAGGTATCAATTTTGAAAGGTCATTACACAGCTTTTTTATATATGTAGCTGAATCACTGCAAGTACAATCAAAATCACTCCAATCTTTGTTGAATTTAGAAAGAAACATTTTGCAGCGGCATACCGAGTGACACTGCGATCCATGTTTCATCCTGTCATGTTTTCACCACTATCCCAGATGCTTGGCGATAGCACTTTTTTCACATATACTTGTCATTATACATTGCATTGAATGTTTAAAGCCTGTGGTGTTGTCAATTCACCTACTATCAATACTGACTCACTAGAAACTTGGGGCTGATCTATCAAGGGCTTTTACCCATTCTCTGTGGATAAATGTGATGGCACATTTTGGGACAGATTTGTATGAAACCAGCCATTTTACCTATCAGTGAAAGAATCAAACACAGCCAAAATATCAAATATGATTTTGATATTTCCTGATTCTCTACAGTTTATCAAATTATTAAACACAACCTAAAACATGCTTCTAAACTCTGCATCTTTAGACCAAAGACCACAAAACTTCAAAAAGCAAAAGGAAGAAAAAACATTATTTCAGTGACATCCCTCAACAGCAAAACTCAAGCAGAATAATGTTAGCCCAGTCTTTCTTGCTGCCACCTTATATAACAAAGTTATATTGTATAGGCCCCCTCAGGAAAAAATGACTCTTTCACTCTCCTTTTCCTTTCTTTGAATGGCATTTAATTAGTGGTACGCAGGTGTTTTTTCAGTGTTTATAAGTTTAAACTGGTGAGAGTTTATCAGTTATTATAGGTTTAAAACTAAGACAGCCAAAGTATACCCTATCCATGGTTTTTCAATTATTGCAAAACGATTAACACAGTGTACCCTTACTATTGTGGGGTCCGAGTTTTGATGTCAAACACAAGTGCAGTCAGTGTCCCCAAATAAGAGTCATTACCACTGGTTTGAGTAGGACTGTGGCCCTTCTGATCCTTTGATGGCTTTCATCAAGCTCTTGTGGTGTGAAAAATTGTTCAATGTTGTGAACAACGCACATCAGAAAAGGGTCCAATAATATCCTTTAGTTATTCTCATTCTAATTATTTGCCCTCCTCTTCCTCCACAGATCCAATGAGTGATTTTGTATTGGGCACGTCTTCTGCCTCTTCTCTTTTCTTGGACCTTCTCAAGTCCTATGGACGCTTACACTTTGATCATATCTCTAGTCGCTGTAGAAACACCTGTCATCTGACATGGGGACGGGAATGAGTTTTGGATCAGTGCCCTTCACCAGTGTTTGTGGGGCTGCAGGTGATGGTGTGAAAGCATGGGCAATGGGAGGTGGCATGGTGCCTGAAGGCTGCAGCACACTTGGCTTTGTCAGTGTCCCTGTGAGAGTAGGCCACAGTTGCTTATGCTCTCCCCAATCCCTCCAGAACAGCAAACGTACCATGTCCTTTTTGATCACTGTGAAAGATGGCGGGACCTTATTGAAGCTTGTAAGGAGAGGAACATGCACCACTTTTGGAGCCTGATAAAATGGGGTGCAGGAAGCACATGTAATCACTGCAAAATCATGTGGAGCCTGCTCTGTAGGTTAAGTTTTTTCAGATCAATATGCATCTAATAATAAAATGGATTATGACCCTTCTTGGGTTTATTTTAAATCATCGGATACTGTCTTCAACTTAGCTGATGTGACAATGGCGCTGAGCACTGTTACCATTGGGAGAGCGCCAGGCATAGTCAAGGTCCCCGCAGATATTTTTCTCCAGGATAAAGACAATGGAATCAAAACATAATGTTTTTAGCAAATGCAATTGCTCATGGAGCTCCGATCCCGGATACCTGGAGAGGGGCGGAAATCATCCCGATTTATAAAAAAAGGAGATACATCCTTACCCGGGAACTACAGGCAAATAAGCCTGTTAAACTCAATCCAGAAAGTCGTAGCTCAACTTATCTTGGCAAAAATTTAAACCTGTATTGATGATAATGACATTTTGAGTCCTCTTCTGGGCTAATATGAGCACTATTTATAAAGTATTCCGATTAATAAAAATTTATCTGTGGACAGTAACACTTGGAAAAGGAAGCCTTTATGCAGCCTTTGTTGATCTTAAGTCTGCTTTTGACTTGATATCACGGCCCAAACTGTGGAGGGTACTGCAGGAACTCGGCTTGCCCCCGACCTACTTTTCCTAATTGTGCGCCTCTACGAATACAACTATGACCACATTTGTTGGGGGGCGCCAGGAAACAAGACTGACCAGTTCCCGGTAAAGATGGGAGTACGTCAGGGTTGCGTTTTAGCACCTACGTTATTCTCACTCCTTATTAATGGTATTATTAGCTTTTTAGCTTCCTTTTCCACAGATGCTCCAGTTTTAGCAGGCACAAAAATTCCCATAATAATGTTTGCGGACGATACGCTTATACTGTCTAAAACACTGAGTGGGCTACAGCATTCTCTTTTGCATTTTGAAGAATTTTGCTTATTGCCTGGCCTAACAGTCAATAGTTCAAATAAAAGTTCATGACCTTTAAACCGCATAGGTCATTTAATGGGGGGTAATGGATGGGCAACCCGTGGATCAGGTTGATGCATTACTTATCTAGGCATCACCCTGCATAAACGACTTAGCTGGAGGCTGCATATTGACACCATGGCCTTAAAGCACATGCAGTTGGCCGGAGCCATGAAAATAAGGAACATAAGACATCACTGACTAAGCCCCTTTACCCCGGCACTGCACATCTATATTATGGGGCTTAGAGAAAATGCATCCTCTAGCTTTCTCCGAGAATAAGTTCCTGAGTGGGATAACAAGCCTACATCAAAGTACCCCTATGATTTAGGCAGAAAAGCCATAGTAGACCTTGCAAGGCTATGCCCTATTCTCTTCTGGCGTAGAATCTGGCGTACCCCAGAATTGGCCATCTTTGCAGACGGTCTTAAAGATATAATGGAGGCAGATCACTTCCACAAGATTGGCTGGCTATGCAACATCAGATCATTACTAATTAGCATGGGTATGCCATCACTGTGGGATGATCCTAGTGCTACTGGGTTCCCACCAAAACATTTAATTAAGCAAAAGTACTGGGAACCGATGGTGCAAGAAGCAAATAGAATGAGCGATGCCACCTCTCTAACAGGGAAGTTCTAACAAATTAAACCAAATCCATGTTTTACTGTGACGTAATTAGTACTAAGCCGCTAGATCGCAAACTGTGTTTTCAGTTTAGAGCAGGCTGCTTACCTTTGAAGTCCTTTACAGCTGCATGGTCCACTGCGGCCGATGACAAATGTTTAAACTGCACTGACACTGAAGAATCATACGCGCATGTGCTGTTTGTCTGTCCGGCGTACGCTGCTCCCCGCAAAGCCTGGCTGACACCCATTTGTAGGAACATGGGTACTCACTTGTTAAGTGTAGCAATGAGAATATTGTGTTCTGATCCATCAGTCCAGTGCGCAGTATCAGTGGAAACGTTTTTGAGATGGATGTGGACAATTGGATCTAGGCTCCTTTTGTACCTCTGTAAATGAAGTCTCCTACCGATAATAATAATAATATGCTATATTTTAATGCTTGGACACTTTTTTAAACTATCTATCAATTAGTAGCATTAATTTTGTCTATCAACATATAGTATATGCTCTTTTAATGTGTTTGATTCTCTCTTTTTATTGAAATTTTCAATTTATTGTATTTTTTTTATAACTTGAAAAATCGTTTTTATGTGAATTGCTTTTGTGACATCTGTCGAATAAAGCTCATGTTGACTGACAGTTAAGCAAGGCCCAACCTTAAAAAAACAAAACCTATGAAAAGCCATTTTTTGGAAAGGCAAGGGTCAGTTTTGGTCATGATTCAAAATGGTGGCCAAAGATAAAATGGTGCCGCAAATGCAAATTTTTACATGAATAAGTGCATAATCAAAACAGCAAAAACAATTTTATTCTAACAAGGTCTGATGCTAGGGACAATTCAGATGCCTGTCCTTGTGTTGCATCGCACTGTAAGAATGATGCTTGTACACCTAGATCCCATCTTAGTTAACCTGATGCACATGTTGACTGGCTTAAGCGCAAAGAAATAAAATCCTCAGACACTTTGGGAATGGGACTGGCTCAACATCAGTGCTCACAGGCAGTACAGAGGCCAACCACACAATCCAGCCTATGAGATCCAACTACCCCTTAGACTTTACCAAGGCTAACTGGGCTATTTCTGGGGTGATTGGGGAAGGCACATGGGCATTCAGCTACTGCACTGATAAGCTGGGCTTTTCACTGACAGTGCTTTATCTAGTGGGTTATTTTCTGTTGCATACCCCACTTTACAGTTTAAATGCCTAACATGGCAAACCACCAAATCCAGCGCAAAGTAGCATGAACATACTTCAAATCAGTATTTCATATAAAAACTGCCTACCATAAACGTGGTTCCTGGTATTCTTTAGTCTTTATTGAGTGTATTAAGTCCCATAAGGTATCACATACTTCCTCATCAAGTCATAGGGGAAGGGCAAATCGACACATATCTCAGAAGGGAGGAGTGAGGCAAGATGGCGGTTTGACCTAACCGCTAGCAGCAGCAGCGTACCTGAGCTCCAGAAGCCCGTTTTGGATCACCACGATTTCTACCGCGATTTCGGCGATTTTTTTTTTCTTTTTATCTATGGATTAGTTTCTCACCACGGAAGAACTCCTCACTTTCCTCGGCACAAGCTATTGCTATTGCTCTGTTAAGTTGCAACGTTTAAAAAAAAAAAACGCACCGAAGTTTCAGCAATTAATTCAAAAGAGTACCATGCTAAATGAGCCCCTGAATGACTTTTCAATCTGCGTGTTTTGTGCTGCAGTGGCACAGCAGAGTTCTTTTGTTACTTGCAACAAACACGCCTGCTTTAAATCCCTCTGCATCGCTTTACCTGTAAACACGCTCTGGGCTCACCTTGTCTCCTGCGTGCTAGCTCGCCCTGTGAACACTCAGGAAATCTCTCTCATCGGCTGTCTGCCTGCTGCAGCCCAGCCAGAATTGGTAACGCGTGGAGAGTTATTGCATGACTCGTTTTTCACTAACTTTGTTCAGGAACGATCCAAAATGCCCCCAAAGACGGCCTCAGCTGTCTCCTCGGCTGCCGCTCGTGCAAGGCTTGCTAAGGCAGCACGAACAGTCAGAGAAGAATCGGAACGGATTCGAAAGGAAGGAGCTGGATCTGAAGATGTTTCTGCTGTAGCTGGGCGTCGCAAGGGTAAAACAAAGAAGCCTTTACCTTCAGAGGGATCCCCGAGACACGAGGCTCTTGCTGCCAGAAGGAAACTGACCCCCCTAACCCAGCCTTCTCCAGGGGGATCAGTTATTGAACTACTGAGGCGCAAACAAGGATCTCTTAATATAAATCTATCAACTACTCCCACCGGGAATGACCCCTTGATTGTCAATTCACCTTTTCAACAGGGAACAGCAGCTCAGCTCTCCATTTCACCACCTCCACCTTCTCAACCGATCACACAAACTGTGAGTACTGGCTCTGTTTCTTTGACTGTGATGGATGTGGCTAATACCGCTAGGAATGAACTGGGGGGCTCCTCTAACTCTCTAAGATTGGATCCGAGCGAACAAAATGAACAAGACGTTGTGGAGCTCTGTATGTCCTTTTCAGGTGAAAGTGCCAATATTTTGGGGGGAGAGCTTCTAGATGAGCCATTCATTCAAGATAAGGGCCCAGTCCTGACACATTCGGAGGATATAAACGTCTCTATGCCAGTCCTTACTTCAACGAAAACCAGCACGAGCACTGTATTAATTAATCCCAGCTTGCTAAATGTAGCTCTAGAGCCTTCTCTACCCCCTGCTATCCCTGATCTTGAGACTCCAGTCACCGTAGCGCAAGAAGTACGCATAACTACAGACGGGGATAAAGAACCTTCTGAATTCTATTCATTTTCTGATGAAGCAGGGGTTGAGATTGAAACGGATGGCTCACTAGAACTCGACTCCGAATCAGACCCCGAGCTCTCTTCTGATTTAGAGGAGGGACAGGAATCAGAATACATTTGTAGCTCTTCTGAAGGCATCAATGAGGATCACGCTCATACCAAAACTAATACTGTCCTCACAAAACCAGGCGCAAACTCCAGACCGCTACTTAGACGCACAGAGGGCTACCAGCTTCCACCGAAGCTGTCTCTCTCCCCTGCTCAGGACTCTCATCATCTGGAGTCTCACGAGCTCTCTTCTACGGCAGCAGTGGAGACCATTTTGAAAGCGATTGCAGCCCACAGAGAAGAGACTACCCTTGAAAGCAAAAAATCTAGAGCAGCGCTACGTAAGGTCCAGGGGGTTGTCAGAAAGCTGACTAAGACCTGTACTGCATTCGGAGAAGGAGTAACTGAGATTGAATCAAGAGTGCTCTCTAATGAGAACGAGGTGATGGTTAACACTGAAAAAATCAAATTACAAGACGCTGAACTATCAGATATGAAATGGAAGCTCGAGGATTTCGAGAATCGACAACGCCGCAGCAATCTACGTATTTTGGGAGTTCCTGAAAAAATTTAGGGCGAGAACATTCGGTCATTTGTAGTGCAGTTGTTTAGAGACACAATGCCTGAACTTAAGGAATGGAACTTAGACTTGGAGATACAACGTGCACATCGAGTCCCTTTTAAAATTCCCTCTAAACCTGGTGCCTACCCGCGTGCCATCTTAGTTTATTTTGGGAATTTTTTGTTGCGGCAGATTATTGCAGAGAAAGCTAGACCGGATCGCAAATTGAAGTTCAAAGATTGCTCTTTTTTCACTAGGCCTGATTTCTGTCATGCTACTGTAGAGCGAAGATGGCGCTTACGTTCATTGATCAAGCCTTTTCAGGATAAAGGAGCCCAAGCCTATCTCAACAATCCTGCCAAATTAAAAATTATACATGCTGGACAGACTGTCTTTTTTACCTCGGAGATTAAGGCCAAAGTTTACCTAGATGGGTTACAGTAAATAGATTAGAGCAGTGCAACTTTAAGGCCTTCATCTCGTAGAGTTGTTGTTAGTTTTCAATGTTATACTAGGCTTGCTCCAATTCTACGTGATCCTGGTTGGATTCTATATAGTCTGTTAACATTAAGTGGTAGCTCAGGTATCGCTCTGCTCCTCATCACCCAGACTCTGGTTGAGTCTGAATGCCTCTTGTTTTGGGGGGGGTTTGTGGGGGGAGGGTTGGGTAGGGAGGGTAGGGAAGGGCGGGGGGTTCAGAGGGGGGGTGTATTAAAAACAAAAAAAATGAACCAGGCCAGAGAAAAGGATACATAGTTTCTATGAACTATTATAAAATAAAATCTAAACAGAAGATGCCTAAAGATAGTTTCTATAATCAAATATGCACAGGTATTACACGTCAGCAAACACACAGTGTTGATAATGGGTAAGCTTACGGTCCAAACACTGAATGTAGGGGGGCTACTGACTGCCAGTAAACGTTCTCTTTTGGCTGAGCTTGTTCGATTAAACCCTGTTGATGTCCTATGTCTTCAGGAGACGCACATACCCTGGGTTAAAAGATCTTTATTGAGATTAAGAGGCTACAATGTTTTAACAACTTCATCACAAACTTCAAATATAAGGGGTGTAGCGATTCTGGCAAAATCTCATCTTGGGATAGCAGTTCGGCATATGTCAGATTCGAACGGTAGGTGGGCGGTGGCTAAACTGACCTCGGGAATTTCAATCTGCACTATCTACGGTTCCAATCAAGACGACCCAGCTGTTCTTGATTTTCTTGAGACAGAGCTTCCAACTTGGCAAGGCCCACTTATTATCTGTGGGGATCTCAACATATCTCTTAAAGTACAACATGATGTAACTCCATTTCAGCAGAGTTACACAGGTCGAAAACCCAAGGTCTTTAAGGCACTTGCCAGGCTGACCAGTAGTTTAGGGTTAGTTGATTTTTGGAATTATTTTAATAAAGATGACCCTGGGTATACTTATTTCTCACACCCCCATCAAAAACACGTCAGGATTGATTATTTCTTCGTATCACATGAATTTCTAACACACTCCTCAATTAGCAAATACCCAAAGATCATTTCGGATCATAATTCCCTCATTTTCTTAACAAATATACCCAACCCCACTAGTCAACGCAGATATTGGACATTTGACCGCAAACTGCTGGCCAATTCCCAATATATCTCTCATATAAAACTTTGGACTACGCAATTCTTTGAGGCTAATCGATTCAGCGCATCGAGGAATGTAGTATGGGATAGCTTTAAAGCCTCCCTTAGAGGTGAAACCATTAGCTTTCAGAATTATGCCAGAAAGCAGATACTTAAAGATTTTAACTTAAAGATGCAAGCTTTAGAGATCGCTGAGCAACAACATATAGTACAAATAGCAAGAGGTCTGGATGCTAAACAGGAGATGTATCAGGTTATCGCCTTAAAAACAGATCTTAACTACAATCTTAGTCAGAACGCAGCTCAAACGTATAGAGTACACAGAAAGGACGTTTATGAGAGTGGAGAAAAAGTCGGTAGACAATTAGCATTGCGCACTCGGCAGAAGATTACTTCCAAAAATATTATTTCTATTCAGGACAGCGGACAGGTTTATACCCAAACTGATGACATTGCCAAACAATTCCAATTATATTACCAGAAACTATATTCTGAAGATGCCATGTATACCGAAAGTGACTCCTCTACTTATCTACATAATTTACTTAATTTTCCAAATGCTGGAAAACGTCTTGATGATGTTTCTCGTAGAGACCTGGAAAAAGAAATTACAATAGAGGAGGTGTTCACTGCCCTATCACTTATGGCCTCCAGCAGGCCCCGATAAAATTCCTATGGACTTATATAAAATCCTGCCTCACCAGCTAGGGCCGCTTCTTCATGATTTATTTTTAGGCATTCAATTCAACGGGATACCTCCCAAATCTTGGAACGAAGCTAATATTGTCGTCTTTCCAAAGAAGGGAAAACCTCCGGAACTAGTTACCTCTTACCGTCCAATCTCATTAATTAATTCGGACTCTAAATTATACGCCAAGGTGATGGCTGTCAGGTTGAGCAGGGTCATTGAACATTTGGTCTCCCCGTGGCAACATGGTTTCATCCCAGGGAAAGGTACTACCAACCATATTAACAGAGTCATTACTTTGTTTGATTCCATGTCTGCTACGGGCGGCCGGATGTCAATGATTCTGTTAGATGCCGAAAAGGCCTTTGATCGCGTTTCTTGGTCTTTTCTATGGGCGGTTATGTCTCACCTTAATTTTGGCCCCAAATTTATAAAATCAATTAAAAGCATGTATTATCCCCCTAAAGCTAAGATTCAACTACCCGGAGCAGTTTCTGATCAGATCAGCATATCTAGGGGCACTAGACAGGGGTGTCCTTGCTCCCCTATATTATTTGCATTATATATCAATCCTTTAATTTTAAAATTCTTAGAGTCTCGTTTAATTAAACCCGTGGTCTGTGGACAATACCAAACAAAAGTATTGGCTTATGCAGACGACATAGCTATTGTCACTCCTGATCCTTCTGAGGCTATTATCGCCATTGAAAACCTTACCACCGAATATGGTAAATTCTCTGGGTATTCCCTTAATAAAGGGAAAACTTTAATTATTTGCACCAACAACATAATCTGCAATGACCCCAGGGTGACGAATAATGCCACATATCTGGGAGTTATGATTAGTCCAGACGTTAAAACTATTGTTAAAACTAATTTCGACCCTCTCCTAGATAGAATTAAAAAGGATCTTGATCGCGTGAACAGCCTATACCTTACTATTATAGGGAGAGCTAACTTCTTAAAAATGAATGTCTTACCTAGATTCCTTTATTTATTTAGGGCTATCCCCTTAGCCATTGACGATAAGATTTTGAAAATAATAAACTCACTTATGTCAAAGTTCATCTGGCAAAATGGCAAGATCAGGAGGTCTCATAAATTATTGTCCTTACCATTAGATAGAGGAGGTCTAGCTATCCCTAACACAATTATGTATCATTGGTCTGCCTTTATGCAGATCTTTACCCCTCTGATTAAAACTAACAACGAGTGTGGCCACAGCGTAATTGATTCCATTCCTTCCATCTATGAGCTACTTTTGGGGAGTAATGCTGACGGCCTGTTTCTTCGCTACACAGATACCTCCTATTATAGACAATTTCGACAATTTTCAACTATCACTAATGCCTTTAAAGTTTGGAAGAAAATCCTCAAACACATGCAAATTAGTAAGCTCACCAGATATACACCTTTGTGGCATTCCTTTATCACCTCTAACATTGGGTTAGATGCTACAGCTAGAAGATGGAAACTTATGGGTATCTTAACGGTTCACGATTTTTTGATTAATGGGACTGAAACCTCCTTTTCTGACTTAAAAGCGAAATATAATCTGCCCAACGGAGATTTTCTGAAGTATGCTCAATTATATACTAAACTTAAATCTAATGCTGTAACTCTAGATTTCTCCACTATTCAACTATTTGAGCTGCTGAATAGACCTAATACAAGAATCGGCACCCTTTATGATACCCTTATGTGCGAAATTCGAGATGATCTAGAGAAAACAGAATTGAACTGGGTGGTGAAACTTGAAAATCCTGATGTTGATCTGTATAAATGTATAGAACTATCTAATCGCCTGCTCATGTCCAGCAATCTTAAAGCCCAGCTATATAAAACTTTGTTTAGTTTGTATTATACCCCACATAAATTATTTACCTGGGGGAAAAGAGAAAATGACCTTTGTCCTAGATGTGCAACAGGCCCGGCTGATAATATTCACATGTTTAGTAGTTGTGGTAAGCTTGATTTAGTAAAAAGTATGATTGCAGATTATTGGTTGGTTATGTTCGGGCATAGACTACCCGAATCTGACTGCTTATATTTAATGGGTTTTGATGCGTCCTTAACACTTACCAGAAACGAAAAAAGACTCGTTTTTATTGGTTCGGCTATACTGAGAATAATTATCTCAGCTTGTTGGAAAGATTCTGCCCCCCCTACTTTCCAAATGTGGCTAGCTCGCTTCCTAGCGGTTTGTAACTACGAGACATCGATATATGCTACCAGAGGATTGAAAGCTAAGAAACTGGGCGAGGCTATTTGGGATCCTATATTGCGATGGCGGGAAGGCTTAAATCCTATCATGAGAGTTAGTTAAAAATGTTTCTCTCTGTTTTGCTGTAAACCTTTTATTCATGCCTCATTGTACCGATACTAGTTCCTCCTGCTTTTGTAACTTTCTATGTGGGTGGATATACACCTATAGTTTTGTTTTTCTTTTATTTATTTATGTATTTTCTTTTTTTTATTTTTTCTATTATTCTTCTTCTGGTTCCTTCTTTTCATTTGATTTGTTGTTTCTTATTATGAAATGTTGTGTATCCAATGTACTGGCTTGGTTCAAATAAAAAAAAAATAAAAAAAAAAAAAAAAAAAGGGGAAGGGCAAATCTGTGTGGTGAGCACGAGATACTACTGTGTGGTGCCAGAGGCGCAATTTCTCAGGGGTAGTGTCCCATGTATCAGAACCTTATATATTATAAGTGAGTCCACCGGTATTTTGACAGTATATGAATGCTATACCCTCCCACGCCTAATGGCTGGGTACTTTTATACTCAACAGAGCGGAGCATGAGAGCATAACCGCATTTGTACATTTCTATTTACATGTTTGAGGTTAGTAGTTTTGCTTTCACATTTGGATTTGTCAAGAGGTTCTCTTTGTGCTTGACAACCTTGATTAGAAAGTTGTGATGTTTTAACTCTCAAATCTCTTGTCCCTCCATAAGGAGAGAAAACACAATTAAAATTATGTGCAAATACATCGTATTTTACTTTGCTTTCTTTTCCACATTTCCACAGATCGCTAGTCACCTGGATGATGAATCTGATGTTGAGGAAGAGACCATCCTCATCCAAATCTCACAGCTCCTCAATACAATTGCATTACACCATAGAAATACTGATGAGGTAAGCGAGGGGGATGTGAAACAAGGTGGGTTATTTAACTAGGTGTATAGAAAATATAACTTGCAGAATGTCCAAAGACTCCTAAATTCCCGGGTGATCTTCATTATCCTCCGGCTCAAATACAAGCACATTTTTGTAAAGCTCCCTCTGCTGCAGGGTTGTATGTTGGAACCATGCAGGCATTTATCACACCTGCCTTAACAACGTGTTCTGAACCACGATTGCATGTTTGAAACGCATTCCTTTACCAGAGAAGTCGTTACAATGAATCGCCTTAGGGAAAGCGCTGGACTTTGGAATAGTAAAATGTACTATTCCAACTCCATTATGTGCAACAGTAGGGAAAGTGTTGGCCTTAAAGTCCAAAATTAGTCCAACAAGTCTTTCCTTTAGGCGAGGCATCGCAACTACCTGTGTGGTAAAGGAATACATTGTAAAGATGCATTAGTGAGTTGGATCACATTGTTAATGCGCACAGTGGTTCGAGATACGATGTAAAAGTTGTGTCCTCTGATGGAGGAATGGAGGTCTGCTGTCCCATGCAGAACTTCCCAGGGTTTGGAGCATTTGTACAAGAGCACCAATTGAATCCTACCTCATTCATTAGAATGAGGCAGAAGGGTTTGCAGCTTCTTCTAAATAGACTGAAATGAGACTTAATGGTACATCGGTTATATTGCATAACTTTGCTTCTCAATTTGCATCTCCTATTTGCTACCTGCCCCATGATACATCAGGCACCAATATTTCATATCAACATGGTTGTTCATTCCCAGCCATTGCTTTTCGTATTCTGGCACATTCCTAAAGATGATTCTATGAAGATTCCAACAGATAATGAGCTAATTTGCAAACTTCAGCTCACTTGTAGGGTTTTTGGAAAGTAACATGTTTCACACATTCTCTGCACATAATGGGTTCATTTTGATTGGATGCAGAATCCCAGATTGTAGCATTAAACACGGTAAGTGCTACATCAGTGTAATACTAGGCATCTGCCTTGGACCCCATCAGCGAGGAATTGTATCAGCAAGGGGATGAATCAAATATAGCCCCATCTCTTGGATATGGGAGCTTGCAAAATGCCCTATGAACTAAATAAAATGCCAAAAACCCTCCCACCAGCCATGATTGTTTATCTGTGGGAATAAAGCCTTATTAAATGCTAATGATACAAATAACACGTTCACCACTCATTCTTGCAGGACTTTTGGAAAGAGATTTTGCTCTACATGCTGGAAGAGGGCTATACTTCATCTGTGCCAGCACTGTGCCAGATGGTACTTGTTGTAGATAAGAAAGCAAGCATCAACTTTAAGGAATGTGGTGAGTCTTAAACATCCTACTCATTGATGCCGTGGGATCTACCATTGAAGGTGGTTAATGCTTCCTCCTCCTCTCCCCAGATTCCCTCATATTTAGTAATGATCTGGCATGAGGTGAAGAACCAGTCCATTAGCTCAGGAGTTTGGTTAATTTACTATAGTATGTGGGTGTCATTCTTTCAATAACAGTGTTTGCTCTCACTTTAGTGATATATGTATCTGTGTTGATGTTGCTGCTTTCTATATAATAATAAATCTTCATTCGGAAGTAGTCACATCCATAAAAGATTCAAAAAAATATAAAATATAACTATAAGAAGAACTTCATTACATTAAAAGAGATACTGTGCAAATTTGCATGGTCCAAGCTGACGTCAGTCGCATCTTGAGCTTCTTGATCTAAAAGAATCCCTCAGGAAATTTGTGGCAACAAAAAGGGTATGGTTGTTAGGCAAAAGCTGCAAATGCATTACTACAACCCAGGCTTGTCTAAATTTCATGGCTTTTAAAAGGAGCCTAAGAATCAATCTCCTGGGGTGGGGAAAATATTTACATAAGAAGACAAAGTGTAAGGTGTCCTGTGGCGGCCAAAAGTGTGGCAGGGTATGCTCAGACGTGAGTCCCTTGCTCACTTTGCCACTGGATTCAATCAAGCCGGGCTGAAGACGGCTGGAATGCCAGAAACCGGTCCTCGGAAGCTTGTTTCCGGTCCAGGGAAGGCCTGGCTTGGCAGTTTGGGCTGGACTGTTTCCATGAGGCACAGGGTCAGACTAATTTGCATATAGCCATGTCTGAACTGGGGGGGCAGAGTGGGCTAAAGAATGGTGATGGATTAAACCCAGATCTTTTGACTGGGTGTGAGTGTTTGATTGGTTTAGATGCTCCGTCCATTACCACCCCCTTTTGTACTGCTTTTGGCCGCCATAAGTGTGGCAGGGTATGCTCAGACGTGAGTCCCTTGCTCACTTTGCCACTGGATTCAAGCAAGCCGGGCTGAAGACGGCTGGAATGCCAGAAACCGGTCCTCGGAAGCTTGTTTCCGGTCCAGGGAAGGCATGGCTTGGCAGTTTGGACTGGACTGTTCCCATGAGGCACAGGGTCAGACTGATTTGCATATAGCCATGTCTGAACTGGGGTGGCAGAGTGGGCTAAATAACGGTGATGGATTAAACCCAGATCTTTTGACTGGGTGTGAGTGTTTGATTGGTTCAGATGCTCCGTCCATTACCACCCCCTTTTGTACTTCTATCTGTGACTAGCATAGATGCCTCCCCTGGTCGCTTAAAGATAATGTGCCCGGTGATATGGGAGGGTCCGCCGCCTTGTTCTCTATATACTTATTGTAGTTTGTCAGCCATAAAGTTACTTTCTGTTGGTTTCAGCTCTTCATCTGGTTATTACCCTCACCACTTAAATGCAATGTGCTGACTGTCTCAGGTTTCCACACTCTGTGAGACTTCTCAGGCCTCTAATGGTCCTCTTCAAACCTTGGAGTATTCTTGCTCTCCATGGAGTTACCTATCTCTGGTATGGTGATCAGACCTTTCTGGGTATGGTACCTATTTATACGCTTTTACTTTAGTCAGCCGCAAAATGGATGTATTTTATTTCTCTATGGAGTTACTTTTGGTTATGATATTTGTCTCTTCAATGTTTCTGGTTCATTATTTTGGACTTCAGATCCAGACTAAATTGCTAGTTATTGGCTCTCACTTGACATATGGACCTGATAGACAGGGAGGCCTACTCAATGAGGGTAAGTGAAAATAATTATTTGGACTGACTCCAAGGTCAAGAAGTAGATTTGCATCATGTGGTGAGAACCTGTAATTGAAAACTACATTTCCAGAGCTCCAATTAGCAGTCCCCACTCAACTTTCCAATGAATATGTTGATAAAGTACAAGTAACCTGGGCAGATGGTATCATAGTCTATTTCTTTGTCACTCATGTAAAGGGTCCTAAGCAGAACAGAACAGGCAATTATGTATTCATTATAGCCTGCTCCCCAGGTGGTTAACATTATTAGAAAATGGTTATGCAAGAACATGTTTTGGTGTCCTCTTTCTGTTGGGATATCCGCTGTCGCAGAATGACTCCTCTTTAGCATGGTCCATTCAATATGTAGGGCATGTCCACGGCTCCTGTTGCATCCTCTCTTATCCCACTGTAGTCTTCTGTCACTCAATGACAGCTGAAGCAGTACCATTGCATGACAGCTTAGGTAGCATCTTCTGCGGCTGTCATTCCTTGACAGCAATTGTTGGGGTAGGGAGGTGGAGCATTGTAGCACAGACCATTGAGGTACTGTATACCACTAGCAGCATCCTTTGTGGTGGGGTTGTCTTTGTCAGTATCTGCAGGGACATTAAAGCATCCTCATGACCTCTAGTGCCTTATTGAAATACCACCCATCACTCCATCCTCTTCTTTGCAGATACTACTGAGTGTCTTAAGTGTGTTTGTCAGCCACATGTCTTCCTTTGGCAAGTGTTGCTCAGTATTTTATGGACTGAGTATGACATGTTAATGTTATGTTATGTTATGTTATGTTAAAGAAATTTGTAAGGCGCAGCTAACACCATTAGGTTTCTTGACATGAAAGAAACCTAATGACATGTCTTCTTTCTTTTGTATCTAAACAGCTAAAGGAATTCCAATACACAGCCTCTTCATAAGATTGCTTGTGAGTATCCACCCCCACCATATTCCAACAGATCCCTCTCCTCAAGTTCTTTGCTGGCATTTCTATGCAACCTGCCCATGGAGAGCTTGCATTCAACTCGGCTTTTATCCTTTTGAACTTGATGGTTTTATTTCTAGTCAATTGGTTATCAGTAAGACATACTATTTATATCACACAGAAACAGCCAAAATGAGGTATTAAGTACTGTATAGAAAACAAGGTAGCATTTCCATATGCTTTAAAGACCAGTGAGTATTCTCTTGCTGAATTCTTTGTTGTGGGTTTTCAGGTCATTTCTTCACATCCTCGCTGGAATGTCGAAAAGGGAACCGCTGTCTTGGCTCTTCTCGAACGCCTGATTCCTGCAAACTACCCATTTTTAGCGAGGCTCATCAGAATGAAGATCCCCCCATTGATAACATATTTGGAAGGTGAGTTCCCAAAGCACAAGCCATTGAGCACCCAATTTAAACAAGCATTAATGGTATTTCAAACAAGCATTGACAAAGCTATTAAGCCTGGTGTTGGCTGCTAGTTTTTAGGCTTTGTCCACGCTTGTTTTTTTTCACAGTTTTTGTAAGCCTTTACTGTGGGAGGAGATGCCAGGTACTCAAAAAGCCCACATTCCCTTAGTAGTCCCTGGAACTAAAGAAAAATACTTTGTGGATGTGCTCCTTGTGACCCTCACGGGTGAGTAGTGCGCTCTACAAGTGTATTGATTGATTGATTGAAAAAGCAGAATGCCATCACTTACAGTGAAGTTAGCTTAAGGCTGATTTGGCCCATGATGAATGCTGTGGAGGGCAGAAGAGAATGTGAATGATATGAAACAATAGGTCAACAGATGAGGAGGTCGAACTATGAAATGTTATAATCATTTTGGTCTTGGTTATAATAAAGGAGTATTTTTCTATATGTATGTAATTTTAGAGCAGGTATGCACTGTTTATCTCTGAACCACGACGGCCATCCCCTATGTGATCAAGGCTGCATCTGACAGCCAAATGCTTTCAGGCTAAAGCTCTGTAAAAATAGATCTTCTGCAAACAAGTGATGTGGCAGCCTTTCGTTTATATAAGAAAGGAAACCAAAATATATAAACCTAAAATTACAACCAGATATAAGGATGCAAGAGTGACATCAAGGGCACATGAACAACTGATGACATTGAATTCAAATCCCAGGACAGGCTGAGCCAACAGCCAGATTTTGCACACTTTGAATTGTGTGACTCTACTTCTGCTAGTGCTTGGTATTTAAGCCCATGGCATTTGAAATGTTGCCTGCTGTTCACTTTTACTTACATATTTTCTTTTTTCCCAACTGCTATTTCAGCTGCAACTGAAAGAAACTTTGACTTGGAACAGTGGAAATGCGCGCTTGTTTCAGTAAGGATTAATTGCTAATGAATGCCACACATGGCTCTTAACGCATTGTCTTTCATATTCACTCATTTAGAGGGAATTAATGCAGATATTAAATTCATCCCATCATAGTGCTGTTCTGCTATGTGGTTGCAATATGTTCACCATATGCCTATTGTTTCTCTGGATTGTGAATGGGCACGGTGAGGGAGAAGCCAATCTCGGTACACAACTTTTTCCTAGAATGCAATATTTACCAGAACCATTTAACCGCTTCGCCGCGGCGGCTTTTCCCGCTGTGCGCGGTATTTTTAAAAATCCTGCGTAACGTGACAAAGCCAGCTCGTCATCCGCGCAGCGCAGGTAACGCCCATGACGAGCTGGCTTTGTCATCCGCGGGGAAGGGGTTAAAACCTCATTGGCCATATTCACATTCAGAACCTTGGAATTACGTGCTTACTGCAGATAGTCCTGCATGTATAAGATTTTATCTCCATGTTTTACCTACATAAATTACAGGCACTGCAGTGATTATTGCATTAAATCAATCTGACTGTTTTTACACAGGGTTAAAAATGTAGCCCCGTGTTGGAAATCAGGTCCTCTGACTCATTTTGTCCCCAGGATAGTCACACTAGCGCAACATTTTTCTTTCCCTGGATTGTCACAATATCACTCTTCCGGGTCTGCCAACTGCTTTTCACATCATCAGAATGTTTATATTCTGCAATCAGTTTGGCATGTGATCAGTGCTCCCCATATTCATCTGAATTGTTACTCTGTCACTGTTCTAGTGTAACCTTGTAATGGCCAGGTTATAACTGTCTCTATTCAATCCTTGGTTATCGCACTCCTACTTGGTTCCCGTGTAACAGTGTATTCTTTGCCAGGTCATCACACTTCACTTTGCTTTTATTGTGCTCCTGTGAGGTAATTTTCTTTTCCTTGTGTTCAGTCTTCACCCTTATTAACACTAAATTTTCATTCAGCCCTAACTCTGGTGATCTAAGAGTCTATGGAGCAGATTTACAACCCTGTCCGCCCCTTTTGCGTCACTTTTCCCACTTTTCCCATGTTAAAAGTGGCTCAAGGGGCTTGTAAATCAGCCCCTAGAGGTTTGCATTCTGCTCCTAAGTATATGATATAGCTGCAAAATCCCCATGTGTTTTCGGTCTGGATGGCTGCACTGTAACTCTATTCACAATAATTTGCAGGCAGCATGCTTTTGGTGCGTATGTTTCTGTGTAAATCACTGCCACTGTAAAGGCATCCTATTTCTTCTGACCACTGATTTCACACCACACTATTTACGTGCTGCTCTATGTGTTCTCTGGTTCTTCTGTCCACACATTATTTCATCATTACTGAGGTTGTTGTCAGCTGAAGTTTGTTTTCCCATATCTTCTCAAAGTCACTGCAAACATCAGCTGTGGATACTGCATTAATGTTTATATTACTGCATTAAAGTCTCTCACTGTTTTCTTTTTAGTTCCTGGGGACTATCCTGAAGCAAGCACCATACAGAAAATGGCATGCCTTTTTTATGGAAGAACTCACCGCACAAATTGACAGTTTTGCCCATCATGAGAATGAGGAGGTTAGTGCTCTCAAGGGTCATTTGGAAAGGCAGTTTAATACAAAGTCAGAGAAGGATATAACTTTGTATTCCAATCGCACTGTGATTGGTAAACTACACTTGTATACTATGGGTGCACAGCACTGGAATTAGTCAGTCGGGAAAATCAGGTATGGTTCTCCAACTCCCTGGAAAAGCCAACCTTCTTAGAGTCAGATGGAGATAAACACCATGAGGTAATTCCTCTCCACCTGGCTCGTTAGGAGACACCACATACCAGGGCTATACTCCTTGCCCTAATGGATCTTCTTTAGCCAATAGGTATTCATCATTAGAGCCACTCCCCATGCAGTGGATGTAAGGTCATATTCATGCAAAAATCAGTGGAGATATTGTTTCTATTGAAAAGCAAGGATGAAAGAAAGGCAGACAAGAAGGGGGAACCCTAAGGATTATTTCTTGGTGCCCTCACACATCAATGAGGATGTCATGCTTCATAGTGGGCGTGCTCCTTGTAAGGCCATCACTGTAATGCTCTATGGGCCCCACAAAGAGTCGCTTTAGCGGGGATCTTTTTATTTTTGCTGTCTGATGAAAAGTGTCTGTGTGAGGGCATTTTGAATGTGAGGGGTGGAGTGAAAGTCTAAAGTGAAGGGAAGGGAGACTAAAACTATCTAAGAGATACCAAACTGGACCTTAATGTGATGGGTCCCTTGCAAGGATTAAAAAACATAATTTAGTAGGGTGATGTACCCAAGTAGCCTAAAGTGTGGGCAGGTCGCTATGTTTCACGCCCAATGGCCTAAAAAGGATCCACAATGCTTCTTCAGTACCTAAAAAACGGGTGGATAACCCTTTCCCACACCTAAGGCGTGACATCCAGTATAGGTATTCCCTCAAAAGAAAATACCCGGTTCAACAAGTTAAAAATTGATCATCCAATCTAGAAAATAAATGAGAATATAAAAAAACACACAGTAAGCAAATGTTTTGTATATATGGTCCAATGATTCACTGGAATCGCTTTTCCAGCTCACTGTATCACATTGTCTCCAAAGGTACAAATGTTCATGCTAATATTGGTGCTGATCAGTCACCACAATGTGAAAAATGTGAAAAACACACTTGTACTTACAATATAACAGATAAAGCAAGTGGACATACGTGGAACAGACAACATAAAACCAATCTCTGGTGGTGTTACACATCGCTTCATGAGTGATTGGTTGTCTTCAGGTGTGAGTGCAGGGTCTTACACTTTGATACAATGTATTATGCCCCATAGTTCAAAAGCACAAGAGTCTATTCTCCTCTGCTTTAAGGTGCAGGTAATTGGAGTGATTTTTACAGGTGTGGTGTGTGCATTTGCGGGAAGAAGTGATGACCAAATGGCCAATGAGGAGAGGAGGGGTAACCTTGAGCCAGTAGGAGCAAGCCCCTCACATGCTGGTGTAACAGAGGTATCATCCCTCATTGGCGGCCATCTCAGAGTGTGTAGTGCTGAAATGCTGGCCGACCCAAAGTCAACCATGGTTTTTGAAAGGTGGCATCTAAGCAGTAAACTAAGACAGTTGAAGGTTTTCTTAATGGAAGGTGATGGTAAGAGAAATGTATGGGGCACCAAAGTGCTCACGCGTATATAGTGACGGGAAGCAAGTCAGGTGCACATAAGTGCTTGCCATCCCTCATGGATTATTCTAGGCATATTGGCGTCTATATTCATGTTGTAAATATGGGCGGTCACATTTAATAAGTAACAAGGGCGGCTAAGTGGTCTACTGCCAATGGATTTGCATGCTTGGAGAGCACTATTGGGCAAATGGCTAATGAGGATAAGAGAGAAGAGTAGGGGTGTGCTAGAGGTCATAGGAGTGAGACCCTCATGTGCTGGTGTAGCAGAAGTATCATCCTTCAGTGGTGGCCATCCTGGAGTCTGTGGTGCGGTTAAATGTGGGCTGGCCCAAAGTCATCAATTATATTAGTAAAACGGCGTCTAAAACAGTAGACTAACACAGTTAAATGTTTTCTTATGAAGGGTACCACCTCATTGTTTCCACAGAAACATTTGTAGTAATGAAGAAGATACCCATGGCAAGTCGCAAAAGGCTTATCATAAGCACTGCTTTTTGTGGTATATGAGACTCTAAAGCAGGTATGTTACATGGTCTCAGTGGTGAAATTGTAGATCAGGTCCCCTGTATGACGGAATGTCAATAAATCCATTGTAAGGGAGTATCTGATTTAGCAGGAGACTGACATGGGAATTACACCTTGCACCGAGGGATTTCATCATTCAGACCTTTGCTGTTCATGGAGAGGCAGAAAATACACCATTGCTCCCTTCTGAAAAGTTTAACAGGACTACATGAGTTACTTGCCATACATGAAACAAATTTGTTTACAGTGTGTCTTCTTTATTTTCTAATTTAGTTTCTAGGTTGGATGATCAATTTTAATATTTTTGAACAAGACGTTTTCTTCTAGGGCAATACCTACACAGCATATTACGTCTTAGGTGTGGGGTAGGGTTATCCCCCCTTTTTAGGTTCTGAAGAAGCACTTTGGATCCTTTTTGGACCATCATGCGCAAAACATGTTGACCTGACCACACTTACAGATTTAGGCTACTTGGATACATCACGTCCCTGTAATAGCCCCTACCAAATTACGTTTTTCAATCTTGCAGAGGGAACCATCACATTAAAGTCCTGCGTGGTATCTCTTAGACTGTTTTAGTCTCCCTTCATTTCTCTATACCCATTCACTCCACCCCACACATTCAAAATGCCATCAAACTGGCACATGTCATCAGATAGCAAACCTAAAAAGGTCTTTGCTAAAGCGACCCTTCGTGGGGCACTGCAGCACCAGCCCTATGAGGAGCACGTCCCATGATGATATAGTACATCTTCATGGATGTGTGATGGCACCAAGATATATTCAAAGGGATTCTCCCTTCTTTGTCAGCCTTTCTTTCTTCTTTGCTTCCTGAAAGGAACAGTACCTCAACTGCTTTTTGGATTAGCAGTTTCGGAGCATAGGTACTGGACCTTTACTGGCTCCCAGTCCTCCCTCTTCATTGTTTTGAGTCATATTCATGGCCATATCCAAATCTCTACAATGTCCAAAAGATATAACATGACATAACATAACAAACATTTCGCTCAACTCATTAAGAGCTGTTTCATACTGTGAGTTGAAGACATGTGTAGAGTGAATCAAAGATGAATACTCCTCTATAAGTATTACTCTCATAGAGTGGGCAGGAGTTTCTTTTCATTCTTAACTCAGACTGTCTTTAATTTACTCCTATATTAGGGTTTTATTTTCCGGTGCCTCGGGAAGTGCCTCGCCGCATGCGATGATACTGAGCTGATCTTACGTTACCTTCGAAAGATGTTCAATTCTACTAAGTTTATTACAACCCCTCACCATGCAGTAAGTATCAAGTGTATTTCTATTCCCCTTAGGTAAAATTTGACCCTGTATGACCAGAACAAGCACATGGAGTCTTACGGAACTGAAGAACATCTGGGTTATATTGTTCTGGATTGTAACTTCATTAAAGGAGCTTGATGGTAAATTAATGATAACAGGAAACACCTTCCTCACTTAGCACATCCTGTCACCCAAAAGTGTGATATCTACCCCATGGATAGCCAAATCATATCAGAGTGGACCCCTCCACAGAGTGGGCGAAGACTAAGCTAGCTGAAACTAGAAGTGTAGCGCCTTTGTTCGGGTTACTACTGCTGCATTTCATCAGGGATTATTTTTGCCTCTTTAGGTGATCCGTCTTGATGGACACAAGTGAATTAATTATATAAATCAAGCTTAATCAATGTAGTAGATAAATGGGATGAAGTTCTAAAGCTTTGTGAAGCTTTCAGAAAGGCCCAAATAGATAACAGAGCTGTCTGTTTCTACCTGTTGTCAGAGGGGGGGATTTCTCAAAGAATGAAGGACAGAGCAGAATCTGGTATAATCCCTGCACAGTACCCTTGAGGAAGAGAGGATAAGCATTCCTTCTAAAGAAAGTGCACTCCTTCTTCCCAAATGCTTGTGTACTAAAAAGTCCTTGCAGTTTCTTTAGGTGAAAACCAGAAAGAACTAAGTTACACAACACAAATAGTGTCTGAACTCTCATCTTATTGTCCATAGATGTTTCTTCAGTAGCATGGTAAGGACACTCCAGCATAGTTGTATAGGGGGTATCCTTAAATCATGCTTTCTGGAAACTGAATATATTTGCTTTACTAGTCGAGAACCATTTGTAATTGCCAGTTGTAAACACTGAAGGTCCAATCAAGAACCGTATCATTATCATTTCTTTCGAATATGGAATCTCTATTCCTAAATGCCTGTGTTTGGTTAATGTTTCCCTAATGCTGTGAGTTGTCTTTCACTCTTTGCAGGATATAATAATTGGATTTCAAACATGTGCCAAGACTCATCCATTCGAAAGCCGTCGGGTGATTGAAGAGTACAAAGGCTATCTTTTTGCTATTGACCTGGTAAGAACCATGCATCTCTTTTTGTCTCATATTTCCAACTTTCCTCAGCAGTGGTGATTCACATCTATAAAAGTGAAATTTGAAATTAGATAACAATTTACAAGAAAGAAAAGCAAAAATATGTCTAAAGGCGTAGGTGGTCTACAATACCGAAAACAAAAGAAATTTAAATATTTATTTTGAATGGGCTTATGATACCAAATGCAACAATGTCTTAAATTCACTATAAACAACAAGAACATTCAACCTTTACTTCCTCCTTTGCATTACTCATGACTTCAGAAGTGATAGAGCACAGAGGGAAAGGCTGCCCTCCAAGGCGACTCGCATTTAGGAATCAATACAAGACAGGGTATAAGACCGGTCCCTGCACTCCGAGGTGGCGGAGTACTCAGGATCAAACACCAGGCCTGGCTAAAGGCTGGGCTCTGTATCCACAGGATACACAATACAGTTACATTGAGGAAAGGGGAAGGGCTCTGTTCATAACTCCAGTTGAAATAGTGACTGGCTTAAGCCAGGAGGCAACCTTCACTGGCCCTGGTGTGTTGTGCTACATTCAGGACATCCTGGGGCCGAATAGCAAAGGCAATCTGAGACAAAAGTCTAACTTTACAACTTTTGGTATTCACAGAAGTTATTTATGACTTTTGGTATTCAAAGAGGTCATTTATGAGTCGTATCTATATGTTTGCAGTCGGGCCGGAATCTCCGCCTCTGTGCCAAACTCTACACACCCAGGCCTTACTCTCCGGCTGGGGCCGTACTCTCCAGCTGGGGCATTACTCTCCATTTTGAGTCGTTCTTTCCAGCTCAGGCCCGATGAAGTGTAATAAATGGGCTGGAATGCAAAATTTACAAAAAGGAACATTAGGAACATGTGATAAATTGTAGAGGAGGCCATTTAAAACAGTCTGGCAGGGAAAAGGGTATGGCCAGACACTGCATCATGACCCAGATAAGTTTGCTCCTCTGTATCATGGTACAATTTGTGCTTACCTCAGTGTTGACTGTAGTGTAAACACTACAGTCAACACTTAGGGCGCTCCCCTTAGTGTTGACTGTAGTGTTAACCTCATAGATGCTATTAAACATTCCTCCCCAGTGCTGTGCTGTCCATTGGAACTAGTGCTGAATGGACGTCCAATGGTCGTGCGCAGCACTGGGGAGGTAGTGCTGCCGTCGGCCAATGCACCGAGGCAGCACTTAAGGGGTTAATACCAGAGAGTGTGTGTGTGTGTGTGTGTGTGAATAAGAGCTACAGTAGGAGTAATGGGACACATTAAAGTTAGGTGCAGTGATAGACTCTAGGTTGTGTATATTGTGCCAATTATGGAACAGTTGTTGTTTAATGTTAGTCTTAGGGATACCTTTATGGCTAGAGATGAAGTATGGGTTTGATACAGGGTATTGGTAAATAATTTTCTTAAGGTTAAGGATACTTTGCAGGATTGAACTAGGTTTAGTTTTATGGAATGTAGGTGTAAATTATGCTGCTAGTGTTAGGGGTTTTGTGTTTGGGTTACATTGCATAAGAGTAATGGGCAATTGATGAGGATAGCGTTATCGTTAGGCATAGGATTTGCGGTTCGTGTACCTGGTTCGTGAATGAGAAAATGAGCTGGGTGTCGGAAGCGTGGAATACTATCCTGAGTCTGTGTTTTCTGACAATGGTGGCAAGAAGGACCATGCAGATGTTGAGGAGCGTGGGGCTGATAGAGGATCCTTGGGGTACTCCGCAGCTGATCTCTGTTGGTTCAGAGAGGAAGGGCGGGAGTCTGATTATTTGTGTTCGGCCGGTGAGAAAGGAATGGATCCATTCCCCTAAATGCGGGCGTCGCAGAGTCTGGCGGTTAGTGCACGGTGGGAGACGGTGTCGAAGGCTGCTGATAGGTCTAGGGGGATGAGGGCAGCCATGTGTCCTTGGTCGAGGAGGGTGAGGATGTCGCCCGTGGCGGCTAGTTGGGTAGTCTCATGCGGAGGTTGCTACGGAATACAGATTAGGAAGTGTAGAGGATCGAGTTGGATTCAATAAAGTTCGTGAGCTGGTTGTTGACGATCTTCTGTTTGACTTTGGCTGCGAAGGGGAGGAGAGAGGTGAGAAAGGAACGGATCCATTCCCCTGAATTCCGGCGTCGCAGAGACTGGCGGTTAATGCACAGTGGGAGACAGTGTCGAAGGCTGCTGATAGATCTAATAGGATGAGGGCAGTCATGTGTCCCTGGTCGAGGAGGGTGCGGATGTTGCCCGTGGTGGCTATAAGGGCAGTCTCAGTGCTAAGGTTACTACGTAATACAAATTGGGAAGTGTAGAGGATTGAGTTGGATTCTATAAGTTTGTGAGCTGGTTGTTGACGATCTTCTCGGTGACTTTGGCTGCAAAGGGGAGGAGAACGATGGATCTATAGTTCTGGAGGTTGTCAGCTCTGCGGAGGGCTTCTTGAGGAGGATGTTGACATCAGTGTGTTTCCAGTCACCGGGAAACATGCCTGTTTTGAGGGTGCTATAGGGGAGGCGGCTCTGTGGTAGATGTACGTCGGGATGGGGTCAGTGGGGGCTCCTGAGTGTATGCTTCTCATGGTTTTAGCTGTGTCTTCTGTGGTGACAGGGGTCCATGCGGTGATGGTAGGCTGGTTGGCATTGCTGGTTGTAGGTGTAGTAGCGGTGCCTAGGTTCCGCTGAGGAAGTCCCAGATTTCTACTGCATGTCTGTGCAGGGAGCGTATGCTGAGGAGTATGCAGCTCAGGGGAATGGGTGCACTGGCATCCGGTGGGTTGGCGGTAGCAGTGGGGGTCTAGTGGTAGGTGAAGGTGCAGCAGCAGTGTCGGCAGGAGAACTGGCCTTGGGTGGTGTTCGCCATTGACAGCTGGCAACTGTTGTTTCTTCCGGGGTCGAGGATTGAGTACATGGAGGGTTTCTGAGTCGTATCAGCAGGGGTCAGTGGACCAAGGTCCCTGGTGCTGGTCGCGGCCCAGTCGCAGACAGACTTGACTTTGGTGTGCCATTGCGCCCCAACAGCTTTCCTGCTGCGTGCCTGCTGTGCGGCTGCACAGCAGCCATCATTAAGTAGGGGTCGGGGAGGGAGAGAAGCTGGGAGGTGAGAGCGGAACGATGCAGGAGGGAGGGGCGGGTTGAGCAGCAAGGTCGGGAAAGGTTGCGAAGCAGAAAAACAGGCTTTGAAAATAAGGCACAGAAAGGGAAAAAGACACAATAAAGGCACAAGGAGGGAAAAAGAGAAAACAAGGCACAAAGAGAAGAAAGAGAAAAAGCACACAATAAAGGCACAGAGAGAAAAAAGACAAAACGAGGCGAAATAAAGGTACAGAGAGAAAAAAGGCACAGAAAGGCACAGAGGGGAAAAAGGCAACAGACGGAGCTGCGCTAGGGGAGAGCAGTTTCCCTGACCTGGAGGTCAGAGGTCTTTAACAGCTGCCATTTTAGATACTCATGTCTGGACTCATTTTTTCATTGCATAATACTGTTGTACACAGTGAGTGCAGACGCTTCTATCTCGTGGATCTTGAAAATGCTTTTTCTTTATTATTGTCTTGTGCTTTTATCCCGACAAATTACTGACTCAGGTTCTTTCTTTTTTACATTTGTGGCGTTTCCATTGTTCAGCATGTGCCCTTTCATAACCGCTGTTTTATTGATCTAAGAGGTTTGACGACAAAATTGGAATTGCAACAGCACACAGCCTGTCGTTTTAAAAACTGATTTCTGTAGGGATAGCATACTTCTGACAGTACCCAATGCTGTGTTGGCTAAAACACTGCTTCCAAGTTGTTAAAATCAAATAAGAGTGCTCAATCAGATCTCATTAGAAGCAAGCCTGCAGTGGGATCTTAGAAGGCACTGAGAGGGGCTGCAAGTCATATGAGGATTCTTGGAGTAAATGATGCAGAGGACTGCAGTCTTCTCTACATGTTTCGTCCTCACCCTGCAGAAAAATTCAGTTTACTCGTGTACTTTCTTTCTGGTCTCATTTTTCTGACTCTGCGCACATGTTCATGTTTAACAGTGTGAACACCGTAATATTAATAATTTACTTTTTCATTTATAACTCTTGTGACCATAGTTTCATAGGACTGCCACATGTCTTGAAGAAACTATTTTTAACAACCTAGGCACAAATAAATATCACGTAGTCCCAGGGCTTTAAGTGGCCTGGGTCTTGACGGTGCACCAGCAGTACTAAAAAACAGGTGCTGAGATGGGTCCCTGTTGGGCTTTTTCATTTGTATAACGTGCCCTTATTATTGCTCTCTGATTCTAACTCCTGGGGCTAAGCACCCTCTCACACTGCAGTGGATTTGAAAATGCAAACGCTTAAGTGTCCCTTGCCACTGCCCACCTGGGCTCTCTGCAGGAGGGGCCTTTCACTGCAGTGTGGGCCGCACTGAAGCAACCTCTCAATCCGTGTGCCACCTCTTCAATAAAATAGGAACAACGCCTACTTTTCTCAGAACGTAACTGTGGGTCAAAAGGTTGGTATGTGATCGAAAAGAGTGGCAGATTGTAAGGTACTATACTATGAACATTTTGGGAACCATCGGAGTCATTTTACACTCATCTAATTTGAATAAACCTGTTACATATGTTTCTTTTGTTATAGTGGATTACACCATATTAGCATGTACATGTGATTTTCCTAGGATTACATTTGTACACATGTGTGCTACTTTGTGTGCATACCCCCAAGGACAGGATGCCATATTGCACATTTATGTCTGCATCTACAAATTTGTCCACTACCCCTATACCGTGGCCAAAACACACGCAGCCATTTTTTTTGTCAGGCATACTGCTCCCACTTACTCATAAACCACAGTGTCTGCTTGGTCAGTCTATCTTGCTCTATGCCTCACTCTGAGAATGCGAAGAAAACATATATGCATTGGTACAGGCAAAGCCTTGCACCGCTATTCAGGTATCTCTCTGATGGTAAATTACACAGTTAGATTAAGTCATGTTTTTAGGTCTTAGCTCTAGACAGCACACATGAGCTGTCTCAAACCAAGAAATACTGCATCTACTACATGGGCTTCAGCCTGCCCATGGGCTTCCCATTTGCTGAAACCTTTGTCACTCTTAAATTCTATCCGCATAATTCCACAGCACACCATGCCACATATTTCCACTACACAACTTCACACTACGCCACACAATTCCACAACAAACAATTCCAATCCAACACTTGCACTACCACCAAACCTGTCATCTCTCTTCCACATACCCACAGCCCCTCTCATCTCTCCCTCACACTCACAGTACCCGCTCTCATCTTGCAATACCACTGCCCTCTCATCCCTCCCTCACATACACTTTCTCCTCTCTATACTGCCTGCTCACACACGCTACCTTCCTGTACCTCCTCACGCTCTGCACTGGTCCACCTCTCGCTTCTCCCCCATGGGTGCCCCTTCCACTCATGCCTTTTTCTGTCTCTCTCTCTCACTTGTATTCTCTCTCACCCCTATCTCTCGCTCCCTCACACACTCTTACCGCCTCTCTCATATGGTTCTCTTCAGGTCTTGAAGCACAGTTTCTTTCTCGTGCCTTTTCAAAATTTCAATCCCTCAAACCCATCCTCTCCTCCTCTTCTTTGGGTGTCTTCTGCTTACACATGTGGTCCCACTGTATGCATCTGTGGCCTGCGGTTCCCTTCTTTTTGCTACCCTATCTCAATATCAATCACCACTTCCTGCACAAACTACCTATTCCTCTCGATCTTCTTTTCTATCTATTCTGTGCAGCTCTCATCCCTATCTATTCACTATGCCACAACATTCCCTTTCACAAATACACAACACAATTTCAAAACTAACAATGTCCAATACAACCCACATATTTCCACTCTACACCACATACATCCACTTCACTCCAAACCAAAATATATAGGTAAAAGGCATTGTCATGTACGTCAATTGCTCTAAATATCAAAAACCTGAGTCCTAATGTAGTGCAAATGCTTGTTAAATTATGCAATCCAATAACTGTTAAAGTCTCTGTGCATTGGCTGAGGGTTATGAAAGGGATAATGTAGATGATCAGTGGCTAATAAAGCAAGACAATGAAAGGCTCAGACTAGATGAAGAGTTTAGAGAAATGCAACAGCACCTACAAAGGCTGAAGTGAGGTGCCTACTTTAACCAATAGTTGTCAATCTAGAAACATGTAATTTGATTCTCTTAGAATACATCAGTCACAACAGCAGTCCCACCTCTTCCTAGGTAACCTAACACTCTACACTGATATTTCATGTATGTATGCATAGATATTTCTATAATCTGAACTTCATAAATATTGTAGTGTTGATGGATGGGCCAGACCATCAAATAGTGTACTCCGTTTGGACAGGACAGTGGTGGCATGTACTCTACTGACCTGGCAGACATACAGCCAACCATATTGAGGGATTTCTTCCCTCTGAAAATCCCATGCTAGTTTGTAGGACTTGGGTCAATAATACAAAAAGTTGTGTAGAAATTCAGCTGGCACATCTGCAGGGTCAGCTTTGACTGTGATGTGAACAGATTGGTGGAGATTCATTGCTGCATTTCACCCTGATTTGAGAGTAGCTATTGCACAAGAGATAATTCTTGTTGTATTTCCTGTAGCTGGATAGTAATTTATTTCTTTAAAAAAATTATTTTACTTAGTTTTCAACAATTTTAAGATCACAATACTGTGACACTGCTTCGCCATCCACGTGATTCTCCCCTTTCTTAATATCCCATTTAGTTCCAAAATACCATGAAGTAGACCACAGTCAAGTCCACTGCAACCAGTCCGGTGCACTATAGATGGGTCTGTGCCCCAGTCAACTGTGTGCTTTTCCCCCAACAACTTCCTATGGGTTGGCTGCTCTGGGTATTTTGTGATGCGCTTTTTACTGTCCCCAGATGTTATCATACTTTTGTGGTCCCCCTCTGGACCTATTCACTGCTTCCTCAGCTGAAAAGAAGAAATCCATCCCTCTTAGCCACTTTGAGATTGGGAGGGCCCCCCGGATCCTCAATGGCCCGCTATGTGATGTTTAGCCAAAAAACAACTGATCCCAACCATCAGTTTTTGTCCCCTTACCTGTCCCAACCCAGGAATAAGTTCTGTGTAAATGGCATTCAGCTTTGACATGGTCAGAGAATATCATATGGTGTGTCTGCCAGACGTCTCCCAATTTAGAGATCCCCAACTTATTTCAGTGCACTTGAGCCCTACTGTTCTCCAAAGCCATGTACCCTTCCACAATGGCTTCTTCCTGGTGGGCACCCTCCCCTTTCATATCCATTGCAATGCCTCTTTCCAGCTAATCACTGGAATGGCTGGAATGGCCGGGGGAGTGGGTAGGAGGGACTCCCCATACAGCCAAAACCCTGGTGCTTGCCTGGTAAAGTCCATGTGTGTCTCGTAGTGGGTCCCCGTGCACCAAAGATCCAATCAATAACCACAACCAGCTGGGCAGCCCAGTAAAGTAATACAGTCTGATGTCTACTGCCCCTAGTCCACCATCATAAGGGGATTGTATGCAGTTCTTATGGGAGATTCACAGCAACGATCCTCGCTACTTGTAGCTATTGAAGTTGGCCTCTAGGGTTGTAAACAAAAGGCTAGGGATTTTGTGGGGGTAGTGTTGCAAAACATACAACAGCTGTGACCAGGCCACAATTTTGAAGAGGGCTATAGACCCCATCATGATCAGAGGGAGAGAGTTCCATCTTGCCATATGTCCCTTAATTTTGCATGTCAAAGGGGTTATATTCCTGCCCCAGCGTTCCTCTGGGTCTCTTGATAAGAGCATGCCCTAGTGTTTGAAATTGGCTTTCTGGTTGGCCCAGGTACACACCCTGTCCAAGCAGAAGCCATAATCCTGGTCAGGATAAGCAAGATACACACTAAAAGATAACCTGTGCTCAGCTTGGCACAGAACCGTCAGGGGTATCCAAAGAGACAATGTGCAAAGTATGTGTGCAACACACACACATGCACAGTAACACAATGAATACACCACAACAAGACTCTAGACAGGTTTAGAAAATAATAGACAATTATATTATAACCGAAACAAGCCTAAAATGACAAAAATCCAATGTATAGAAGTTGAGATATATAGCATTTTTAAATGAATAAATGCATTAAAGCACCTAGAAGCAAGCAGCTCTAAAAAGGTTACTTCAGGTTGCGCTGTATCGGGTCAAAGTTCAGGCCAAACGCGTGGAAGCGCAGGCCATCTTCAGAACACCAGCAGGAAGAAGTGAAAAAAGTACCTTTCCTGGTCCTAAACAGTGAGATGTGTTGATCTGCTCCACGTAGTGAAGGCGATACGTCAGTTCTGAAAACGGGTGGTAGATGTGTTGAGTGATGTGCCACATTTGATTCTGCGACACAGTTGAGGGGATGCATCGATTTTACCATGCTGCCGCCGAGGCGATACGCAGTCTAATGTACCGATCTCTGAGGGCAAAGCACTAGTTCTGATGCGCTGTGCCCATTTTACTCCTGCAACTAGTTGATGCGCCAGTTCTGTTAAACACAGACATAACATTCATCAAATTCCATGCTGCAAGTGTCTGGGCCACTTCCAGTGAGTTCAGGTACTGGAGCAGGGATAGAGACTTTGATGTCCCTCAGTCTCAAGCAATAGGAGGCCAGCCAACAAGCCCTTTGAGATCACTTGGAGGAAAGGCAGAGCCCAGCTCTCCTTCAGGGCAGTCAGGGAAAAGCAGAGAGGGGACAGGCCACTGCCACTGCCTATTCAAGTAAAGTGTTAGACCCTCTGTTGCACATCAGAATACAAATGCATGTTGATGGCTACTCAGACACACCTATCTTTTCTGGGTTGTGGCTGTCAAGAGGGAATGCAAAAAGTGTAGCTGTCACTTACTCCAATTATTGGAGATGGGCTGTCAGGCACACAACGCAGTATGTGCAGATAAATGTCTACTTTCTTATAGTGAACAAAGCAAACACAAGGAAATGATGTACGGAGCGCTGACACTTTTCAGACACTCACCCCCTGTCACAGATTGGGGTGAATGCATCATCATTCTTTAGCTCACTTCGCCACTTCAGTTCAGACCCAGCTACATGCAAATCAGTCTTGAACCTGGCTTGGCAGTTCAGGCTGGACTGCTCCCATAAGGAACAGGGTCAAGACTGATTTGCATATGGCTGGGTCCAAACTGGGGTGGTGTGGTAAGCAAAAGAATGATAGATTAAACCCAGAACCTTGTGACCGGGGGTGAATGTTTGCATTGTCCAGCATTCTGTCCAGCCATTGTTTCTTTTGCATACTTTCTTATAGTGGCATTTCTAAAATAGCAATGTTAAATTCAACTTCACCAGTAAGTAGGATTTATCACTACCATTCCAAACATACGAAACACGAAAAAGCCTCATTGTAGTGAAAAGTGAAATATGCTGTTTGTCACTATCAGGACACGCAAAACAGAAAAGTACATGTCCTACGTTTTACTTGCATACACTGTGCCCTTAGGGCTACATAGGGCCTACCTTAGGGGTGACTTATAAGTAATAAAGGGAGAGTTTAAGGCTTAGTAAGTAGTTCTAAATGCCAAATCAAAGTAGCATTAAACTGCAAACACAGGCACTGCAGTTTCAGGCCTGAGAGAGGTTTGAAAGGCTTCTTCTGTTGGTGGCACGATCAGAGCTGCAGCCCACTAGTAGCACTACATTTACAGGCCCTGGGTATATGATATACCACCTTACAAGGGACTTACAAGTTAAATAAACAGGTCAATTAAGTATACACCAATTATACACATGTTTAAGGAAGAAGCACATGCTCTTTAGCACTGATTCAGAGCGGTAAAGCGCTCAGAGTCTTAGGACCAACAATAGATTCAGCCAAATGTGGAGGCAAAAAGATTGGGGAAGACCACCCTCGGGCTGACAGGTCAAACACCAACTATTTAAATGCTCCAGATCACCTGGAAGTAACTCTGGAGGAATGGCCACCACAGGGATTATGACTGATTTCCCCCAGTTCACCCTCAGGCCTGTTTCTTCTTTGTAGATTTCTAGAATGCAAATCAGCTGTAGGATCAGTTGGTTTAGGTGCTGAATATAAAGGAGGACATCATACCACATACAAAGAGATGCAGTACCCTAATTCTACACCCCACCTCAAGCCCCACACCTGCGCATCCCCGATCTATTTGGCCAGTGTTTCAATCACAAGAGCGAAGAGGAGAGTAGACAGCAGGTGGCCCTGCCAGTGGCCTCTGCCTAGCTGGAACTGTTGTGAGTAAATGGTGTTCACTCTGACCCTATCACATGGCACTGTGTATAACATCTTTACAGACTGAAGGACTTTAGGGCCAAAATTAATCTTTTCAAGGATGGCGTGGAGGAAAGGTCATTCAATTGAGTCGAAGGCCTTCTCTAAGTCCAGTTGCATCACTAGGAATCTCACCTGTTTCAGTACCCTGGTGCTACGGCCTTTGCAAATATTTTGGCTTAAATATTACTTAGGGGAATCAGGCTGTAAAATGCACAGTCTGTAGGTGGCCTATATGGTTTGGAGAAAACTACAACTGAGGCCCCCTAGATATGATAGGGAAGTATCATAGCTGTACCTGCAGCTTCGACCATTGTAAAGAAGTGAGAGAGTAGTGTTGGTGTAACCTTTTCTAAGAATTGCATAGGTAATACACTTGAACCGGGCACCTTCCCAGAATGCATCTCCTGCAAGGCTGCAAATAATTCCTCCTTTGACAGAGGTGCATCCAAGTCCTGCAGCATGATCAGGTCCGCAGCTATGGGGTGTTGTTGCTCCACTTGCCGACGTGTTTGATTGGTAAAGTTTCTCATAGTAATGTGTGCAGTCATTGCCGATTGCCTCAGCATCATGTGTCACCTCACCGTCGGGCCCCGTGTCTATGGGACAAACCTGTCTGCCAGAGTTGGTTGCATACCTGTGTAGCAATGTTCCCATATTCTCGCTGTTTTTGAGAATCGGACACTGCTGCCCATGCAGGGTCTGCTATTGTGTTCCCCTGAAGAACTGCTTTCCTTCCCTCCCACAATGTGATTGGGGAGACATCTGTTGTGGAGTTTGTTCTGAGGTAGAGTTATATCTTTTCCTTCATGTGTTCCAAAAATCTAACATACCTCAGTCGCCCAACCTGAAGGCTTCAGTGCGTATTAGACCTAGGCATCCCCAATTAGTTAAATCGGTCAGTGGTCAATGGTACCCTTCTGAGAAATCGGAGTCCAGAAGTGAAAATAATAAATACTGACTAGTTCTTTGATTTCCATTGATTGCAAAGCATCAGGGACTCCACCCATGGCACCAGGGTTGAGCCTCTCTTTTCACATCAAGTTGTAGGTGCATGACATTATTGAAGTGGCCCGCTACAATAAGGTCCCACTCCGAGACTGTGGTGATAACTGTCATCAGATCTTTCATCGTGGTCGCCTGCAGGTTCGGTGAAATATACACAGACACTACCATCCATAGGATGCCATTCAGGAATTGAGTAACCACCACATATCTATCCATGGTGTCTCAGATAGCTTGCGTGACCATCAGGGGAAAGGTAACTCTTGTTGAGCACCTAGTAAACCCTGCATGATATACGCAGTTAAAGCCATGCTGTACCAAAAACGAACCCCTACTCTCAAGCAAATATGTCTCGTGCAACAATAGAACCACCAGGGTCAGCTTGTGGACCTATTGAGAATTGTTGTGCATTTTATTTTATCCAGCAACCCACTGACATTGCAAGACAACAGCTTTTAGTGGATGGTTTTGTTGTCAGAGGTCTTGGCGAGTCGTTGAGCCCGTTTGACTAGGGTCCGTGGCCGTGTAATGTGTCTTGCGTGAGGCATAGTGTTGCAACCGAAATCAGCCCTATAGTACGCAACTTCAGGCGCGGCTGGCACAGGTAACAGTGGTGGGGTGTGAAGGGGTGGGAGGGATGAAGTCGGCAGAAAGTAATCACCATAGTTTTGTGTAGCTTCGCTCCAAGCAAGCCCCTCTATCTGGAGGCAATGTGTCTCTTCTCCATAAGTGAATGAGACAACATTTGTAGCTATACATGGAGGAAAGGAAGGAAGGGTACCAAAATTCTCCTGTCTGAGGAGGATGCTCTACGTCTGTCCTCTGTTTGTGACCAGAGTTGTCCTCCTATCAGTCTGCTACACTTCTCCTTAGGGTGGGATGGTTGACCCCCTACAGTCTCCTGTGATGTCATTGGCTCCTTTGTTTATATGGGCAGTTATTTCCTCTCCACTGCTCAGTCCCAGGCCTCTTCCGGGCTCTCAAAGAAAATGGTTCTCCACTGTGACATTAATTTCAATTTGGCAGGTTATATCAGCATATATTGAATGTCCACAGCCCTGACTTTCTACTTAATCTCTAAGAAAGATTTACAAAGGAGCTGCACTTTAGTTGTGTAATCGGGGAAGAGTATAACCCTGGAGTTGGTGCAATGGATGTCTAGATGTTGGCGTACCTGCCACAGGATATATTATCAGTTCACAAAGTTCAGTACCCTGATGACAATGGCTCTAGTGGGTCCCCCCCCCCCGGCGGAGGCCTTATGGCAACCAACCTGTGTGCCCTTTCCAGAACAAAGTAGGGGGAAAACTCACAATCCAGGATCCAGGGTCTGAAGTATTTCATGAGGAATTTCTCTGGGTGCTGGTTTTACATGCCCTCTGGGAGGCCCACCAGCCATAAGGGCAGAGGAGGGTCACCCCCTACACCTGATACAGGGAACATCTGCCTATGCTGGTCCAGGACAGGGGCCACGCCCTCTATCCTCTTGAGACACCACAGTGAGGTGGAGTATTGCTGTACTTGTTTGACCGTCCAAGCCCAGTGTTTGCTGTAGTAGTCTCCCAGGATCTCTGGGCTCCTGGGGGTTCACCTCCTGAGGGGGAAGCTGTGTGCCCATCTCCTACCTTTGGGGTGAGACGTCATGTGCGGGTTTCCACCCACCCAGGCTGCAATCGTAGTCCTGGATTCTCATGTTGTTCAGTCTGTCTCATCTACCCTTGTCCGCCAATTTGGCTGGGCTGTCACAAGCCCATGTGGCTGCCTAAAAGTGAAAGGGGGTCCCTACCTCTCTTCTCCATGTGACTGTTTCCTCTGACTCGCTGTGCCCCAAGAGTGAATGCTGAGGTAAACGTGGGTCGCTGCTGTGGGATTGCAGCTCCAGGTTGTGTCCGTTAGCGTCATGCCAGTCTCACGGCAGGGCGTTGTTTGCCTAATGCGTTTCTCTTGTCCCCAGCTTGGGTAAGCTGAAGGGGAAAAGCGCCGAGGCCGCCTCATGGATTTTTGCATCAGAGAAAAGTTTGCCCCATAGTCAGCTCTTCCAGGATGCAGTTGCAGTCCTGGCTACTTATAGCGCCCAGCCCATCTCCTCCACTCTAAGGTACCCGTCCCGCTATTACGAGCTACCGCTTGGAAGTGAAAACAGCTTTGTCCCACACCCCGGCTAATCAGCTGTCTTCTCTCCCTCGCTCATCCCAGGAATCGATGCAAAGGGGGGTTTGCCACGGTGGGTTCACAGCTCCAGGTGGAGTTTGCCACCGGCAGGCCATCTCTCGGCAGGCCATACACACACCCATGTTGTCGATCACCAAAATTATCTCTCTCATCCCGGGCTCCCTGGATGGGCCAAAGGGGGTGAATATGAGGGCCATTGTTCAGGTGCTTGCAACCGAAAAAAGGTCGCCTATGGGTCGGAATAAGCACGATTCTCAGAGCAGACACCAGTTTGCTAAAAATGTGGCCACAATCCTAGGGTGCTTGGCCACGCCCCCCAGTAATTTCTTCCCTGATGCTCTTTACAAAGTAGTGGAGGAGAGTGATATGTCAATGGTAGATGATCCCTTTGGAGCCAGGATGGTATTCATCAATAAGGTAGAAAATGTATTGTTTAGGAGTCATACAAGATTTCTTGAGTAAAGAGCAGAGTGAGCACTTCTAGTAGCAGTACACTTGTACACTGCCAGCTCACCATTATTCACTATTTCTGCATCTTTGATCTATTACTCACAAATAGAAATATTTAACTCACACATATCTTCTACTTTAAAAGGTGATGAACACAAGGTGCCTTGGATGTGAAATGCCAAAATAGGAAGCAAGCATAGTATGCAGTTACTTGTACAATTTTTTTTCTCCATTTTTAGTTGTTTGAGGTGTGCAGCGTTTCATGACTTCCATCTCTGGAAACTCATAACAGTCCACCTTTGTTGACAATGGTCTTGGTAATGCTGATCTTTTTTATTATATTTTCAGTATCCATATAAACTACTTGAAGAATTAACACCACCGGAACACAGGGATGCCTTCAACAACCCCACCTTAGCAGCTGAGAAACATGTGAGTCTTCTTTAAAATACCATAACATCATGTTTATGTGCCTCCTCTCTCGGACTCTGTTTCTTCCATTCCATCTTCACAAATCAAAGTAAATCTGCAAGATATCACAGGAATAACTGCCTGTGGAAAGTGCACTCCATTCCCAGAAACAAAGGAATTATTTACGATACTAGCAAGGAGTGAATGATGTAGCAACTCAATCCGTCTCTCACCCACTGGTACCCTTAGAAAGCTAGAGCTGATTTCTTAATTTCAAAGACGGTTTTAGTGCACAGAGTAAACAGACAGAGGTGGAATCTATGTCCTGCTGGTAACAGGGATTAATTAAAACAATTGTCCTGACTACTAGACTAACCTCTTCTGTGAGAGATGAGAACAAAATACGCGGGGTTGATCCTACTTGTGGACAAGCAAGAACCTATGGGCTCAAAAATTCCATTTCACTCTAGGATCAAATTTTGCCTCACTTCTAAACTAGACAAAGGATACAGCTGGCATTGGCTTTGAGCAAATAATAAAAAAATCTTCTCTTAAAAAATTGGTCACTCCCAGATTTCGCAGGTGCAAGTGGGGTGGCCACTCCATTTCTGTGGCAGCCGTAAAACTCTGGAAATCTTTGCCCCTTCTGATATCCAAGGCAGACTCCCTTCCGGTCTTTAGGAAGCTCTTGAAGACCTGGGACCAGATGCATGACCCATTTTTGCATGCACAAACGGGTTAGCGACCCATTTGCACATGCAAAAACTAATAGGGCCAATTACAAACCCTATTTAGCAAGTAGCAATTTATTTGCAATTCGATAAATAGGATTTGCAACTCACAATTAGGATGGGGCATTCCGAGGGTGTCCCTTCCTAATTGCGATTTGCTACCCTATGTAAGGATGTTTTGCGATTGCAATTACAGTCACAAAACACTCACAATTTACCGCCCTCTTCAAGAGGGTGATAATGCACTCTCAAATGAGAAGGTGTCCCCAGGGGTCCCCTTCCACTTTGCAAATGCAGGGGAAAACAAAAACGTTAATTTGTAAACACATCCAGTTTTCCTTTAAGGAAAAGGGGCTGGATTTTTAAAAAAAACTGCTTTATTGAAAAGCAGTCCCAGACATGGAGGTCTGCTAAGTCGAGCAAGTCACCATACCTTTGAAGGCCAGCCATTCTTACTGGGGTCGCAAACTGCGAGTGCCTCATGAATACTGATGAGGCATGTATTGTGCAACGCCATTGGGAATCGCAAACAGTGTCTCTGACACTGTTGTACATGGCATTTAGCGACTCGCAAATTGCGACTCGCAATTGAGCGTAATTTGCAAGTCGCTAAATGCCCCGGTCCTACATCTGGCCCCTGGTTATTTGCCTCCTAGCAGGTTGTTGCTGCTGTCACTTCTCCTTGTTCACTTAGCGCCTTGACACCAGCTGGTATAAGTGCGCTTTATAAATACTATCCTATCGTATTACCTAGGATCAACCAGTTTTGCCATTTTAGAGAGAAATATATCAACAGTTTTACAAGTCTAAATAGCCTTCTTGTTTCCATTCTCTCTATGTATCAGCTTGAGAACATGATCAAAATGATGAACAGCACTCTCAGGTTGTGCGAGTTCATACTATCTACAGAGGGCGAGGTAAGATTTTGATGCTTTTTTCTGTCAATGTGAGAGAGAGTGTGAGTACTATCCAATTGAAAGAATCACACAACTAACCGTTACTAATCAATGTGGTCTCTGGAATGTAATGTAAATGTAAGGTGGATTTGTATAGCAGTGCTTGTCACCCATGGGGGTATCCAGGGGCTTCTTCCATCCAATTATGGGTTTGCTTTACTTGCAAAATAATCCATCCTATGATACACACTTTGCAGTTTTCCACAAATAAATGTTTGGCTGGTTTAGAAGGATCAAATATAACACATGGTGCTGCGCGGTGGCAAACGTTAACTACTCACCTGATTGTTTCACCCAAGTGTTATATTGGTACTAGAGAGGCAGAACGTCTTGTGAGAACAGCATTAATATGGGATGAAACAGCAAAATAGTATTATCACAGAATGCACTACATTATGTTGCATCATTTTCACTGTGTTCCATAATTTGGCCTTCCAAATGTGTCTCTGAACATGAATATTGTGAGGCACTAATATCATTGACAAAAAGTCGAGAGACAAAATGTCAAAAGGTATTTGTATAGATTTTCTGTACCTAATTCCACATCTGTGTACCAAAAAAACACATACACATATATCTTCATTTATGTGGCGTTAATAATGGCAAATGTATACATCCCTCTGTGCATTTACCATTCGATATTTTGTCCCTCTATATTTTGTCCACTGTTTTACTGTGCCACAATATTCTTGTCCTAGATATTCAAGAATACAATCGGCCCTTCATAGTCTTAGAATTCCAGAACCACTTCTGATGGAAGACATTTGATTAATTTTTTTAATTACATTACAGTTGGGTGTGTAGAAAAAGAAGTAAATGCATAGGTTTTCAAGAGTCTTGGGAAAAGGTTTAATCAACATACTACATGGAGAGACTGAGGCTCACATCCCAATGGTGCTGTAGAAGGAGCGTTTCTGGGGTAGGGTCATTCAAAGCAGTACTCATCATCAAAGAAACAATTTTATGCTGATTAAGATTGGGTGCAAAACCTTTTAAAAGAAAAAGACTTTGTTTATATGAATTCATTACGTGCATCATGTGAGAATAAAGCCCCCAAGAGCTTGGCTGTCATCCCTATATGGATGCTTTGGGATTGCCACAGAAGAGCAAAATAATTCTGCAAATCTAGTTCAGATGCAAGGGGGGCCCGGATGGGTAAGTAACATTATCTGCCCCCTAGAGTCCAAGACTGGTGTTTATCAGGTCGCGGTCAGATTGTTATAAATAATCTGAATGAGTACAAAACACCTACTGGCAGTTTAGAGACTTCAAAGAGTACTAGAATTCTGTGGAGTAGCTCCTGCGTGGGAGAGGTTGTGACACTGGAGAAGAGATGAGGCAGCTACTGAAGTACAATATTGTATGGAAGCACATTTTTATGAACTGTCTTACCTCTTGTAGTGTTTAAAGAGGCATAATCTCTTCCCAGCTAACTCCCCCTTTACCTTGCTTAAAGTTATTTAAATTCTTTGCAAGCCAACATTTAAAGCAAGGCAAAAGATATTTTATGAGCTCATGGTGCCTCCACGTTGCTTGCTAGACTGTGAGGATGGGCAATTGCCTACTTTACCAATCTGACCTTGTACCTTTCAACTTTCAGGTTCCAGCCGAAATGCCATCTTTCGATTCTGACCACTGTGACTGATATCACTGATCACATTTATGGAGGATCCCTCACCATTTCCTTTCTTTACATATTTATTTAAATAAACATTTATTATATACCTATTTATGTACTCCATATTTATTTGTTTTATTCAACAGCAAATGTTATACCTCCATTGATATCTTTTATTAGTATTGTATTTATTAACCACTTATTGATGCCTTATTATTAACTTGTATTATATTATAAAACTCAATACAAATTTTCAACACAAAGAAATATGTGTAATGTGAATGTTCTTACCCACACTTAACTGAAGGTAAACATTGTAAATTTTTTGTTTGTTATGCATTTTAAGGTGCCCTTGGAACATAATAAATTAAATAAAGAAAATCGATACTCTTGCCTTTAATGAGAGCTATCGTATATTCTTGGCTACATGACTGGCATAATCCTTCAAGATAGAGTTTTAAAACTAAGTAGGTGTGGGGCATATTGCAACACAATGCAACACTCTTGAAAAATCACACTCAGCAAGGTTTTTTAATATAGAATTTAAGATTTGGATAGAACATGTTTCTTAAATCACATTCCCAAATTTGAAACACAGGGACACACTGGTCTTTGTCTATGAATTTGCTTGGTTCAGACATGTGCAAGAGAAGCAACATGAAGAAAATAATTCTGTTTATTAGCTGGGCAGTAAACTCTGCTGCACTTCCGGAGTTTGCAGAGTATTTCCCACTCTGTGCCCCGCACAGAACACAGAGATCCGAAAAACTCTGCAAAGTGCCATGGAGTGGAGTATTTCCTCTCTCCTGGCTCACCAAGGCTAGACTATCTCCTGGCGAGAATCCTCAACATGGGTGGTCACAGCAGATCGTTACTGCTCATGTTGAAAAACCGGCCACTTGTATTGAGGAAGCTGCCACTCAAGTTAAACATGTTTTCAATTGGCAGAAAGAAGCTTTCTCTTCTTGCTCTGCTTGTGGTGTTGTTCACGCTGTTTTACTTCTTGTGGTAAAAATCAGCAGTGTGACTTATCTCACTCTGCTGCTTGTGGACCTCCATGGAGCACTGTGGAATTTGTTGGCACTCACGCCTACTAATTTGTCCCTTGTTTATGTAAACGCTTATGCCAGCCATTAAAAAGGCATGAAGAATCTAAGAAACCACATTTACACAAATCACCATAAAAAACAAATCCATGCTGATCACATTTATGAATCTTCTTCAACTATTCTCAACCATCTTCGTTATTTGGGATGTTTCAATGGACAAAAAAAATCTCACTGTTTCAATTATTATATAGTGTCCTTGAGCAGGGTAACGGGCACATACATCTTTCTTAAGGAAATAAATAACAAAGTAAAAAAAAGTGAAAGAGTATCTAAGCCCCTAACTCGCAGGAGATTTTTCGCTTTTTACCCCAAATGATTTTTTCGACTCCTGACTCATTCTAAGAAGAAAGAGATGTAACTGAGGATCATATGGCTTCTCTGGCATAAGTTAAATGTTAAATGTTGTATACTTGTAAAGCGCACAGCTGCCCCAGCAAAGGGGCGTCCCGGAGCTGTATACCGCTGGGGAACCCCTCCTGGCTCTCCCTGTGAGATGGTCCCTCCTGGGCATCTCCAAGGTGAAGACAAGCATCCCCGGCGCTGATGGGGCCGTTAGTAGAAATTAAGCAAGCTATTGCCCAGAGTTGCTGAGTGGGACCCATGGTTGGAGTAGGCACCGATGTGAGAATTATCGAGTCCGCTGACCATGGCCCAAGACCCTGCCACATCTGGAATCTGCTTCCGGGTCTGCCGCCTCTAACCAGTGAGCCACACCACTCCACTAAGTAAGAGACAAGGTAATAGTAAACAAACCCCGTAGCTGTGTGTCTCAAAATGTCCTTTCTTATTGTTAGATTTGGGGGTCTGTAGTTGGCCCAGGTAGGTACTTGTGACAAAGAGGGCCCCTTGCCTCTAGTCTGGGTAAGGGGGGTATACTCCTAAAATAACCCCTGCTCACCCTATTGGTAGCTTGGCACGAGCAGACAGGTTTATCTCAGAGGCAGTGTGTAAAGCATTTGTGAACACATACAGTAATCAAGTGACAACACTACAGATGGACACCACACAGGTTTTATATCAAAAATAAGTATTCTTTATATAGGCTTATCACAAGACCACTACCAACAAAAATTCACAATCCTATAATTAGGATGGTAGTTTTAGCTTAGTTCTCTCTAGTTCTTAAAATGCAACACTTTGAGTCTATGTACCTTAAGATGCGACACGAAGGGCAACGAAAGTGTTGCAACGATGAAAATGCGGCTAAGATCCGGTGCAAAGAAATAAAGATGGTGTTTTCTCCTTGATGCGACACGCTTCCCGGTGATGCGGCGGCATCTGCTGCAATGTCGATCCTCTTCTCCGGCGATGAGCCGTGACAGGCCCTGCGACATGCTCCTTGGAGATGTGGCGGCGACTGATCCAACGTCGATCCTCCACTCCTGCGACACGCTTCCCGGTGAGGCGGCGGCGTCTACTGCGACATTGATACTCTCCTCTGGCGATGCGAGGCACTTCGTGTTGTGAAGAGGCAGCTCTGCGACACGCTTTTCGATCTTGAGTGCTACCAGCTCCTTGCGACGCGCAAGTCCCTAAAAAGTCCAACACAACTGCGGGCACTTCAGGAGAACTCTTGAGGAGCTGGTGGGTGAAGTCTGCTGTCCCTGAGACTTCAGCAGGAGGCAAGCTCTGTTGCAAGCCCTTGGAGAGCCTTACACAAGTTGATGAAAGTACACACAAAGTTCCTCTCTCCTTTCTTTGGCAGTCAGGCAACCACTGTAGGCCAGTCCCCCAAGAAGCACTTCAGCTTAGGGATAGTCTCTCCTCAGTTTTGTCAGGTTCCTCTCCTCAGCAAAGGTTTCTTCTTGTTGTCCAAAAGTGATCTAATTTCTTGGGATCAGGGTCCCAATATTTATACCCAAAAATTCTTTGTCCTCTGAGGGCAGAGGGGGCTTTGCCTAGTCCAAACCAGTTCTGGAGCATTCTATTTACATGACTCCTTCTTTCCTTTCACAGTGCAGGGCAGAAGCATCAGACGCCCCACAGGAGGTGGAGCCAGCATTGCGGAGGAAAGGAACAGCCCTGGAGCACTCTGTTGACATGACTCCTTCTCTCTTTTTACAGTGCAGGGCAGAGACATCAGACTCACCACAGGGGGTGGAGCCGGCATTGTGGAAGGCAGGCACAGCCCTATTCAGGTCCCAAGTGCAACTCCTCCCACCCATCTAGATGCAGATATCTATATTCTCCACTGCCTGACTCATCCTGTCTCCTGGAATCCCCCAGCCCTGTCACTCAAACTGCAGACAAGGAATACACAACCTAGTAAAGGCAGGCTTGGGTAGTTATACAAGAAAATACCTACTTTCGAAAAGTGGTATTTTCAAACACAGAATGTTAAAACCAACTTCACTAAAATATGTATTTTATCATTCTGAGTTCAGGCGTACTAAACTTGAATTTCTACCATGTTCTCTGAGTCAGTTAGAATTATAAGATGTTTAATCTAACTGCCCATTCTGGCACATGGAGAACAGGTATCCTTGCAATAGTGAAAAACGAAAATGGCTGTAATTCACTATTAGGACATGCCACACACAACAGGGCTTGTCCTAACTTATACTTACAATGCACCCTGCCCTGGGGCCTACCATAAGGGTGTCTGATATGAAGAAAAGGGAAGGTTTAGGGACTGGCAAGTGGGTGCACTTGCCCAGTCAACATGGCAGTAGCAGACTGCACACAGGCTCTGCAATGGCAGACCTGAGACCCACTTTTACAGGCTGCTTCTGTGGGTGGCACAACCAGTGCTGCAAGCCCATTAACAGCATTTGGTTTACAAGCCCTGAGCACACTCAGTGCACTGTACTAGGGTCTGATAAGTAAACCAAATCAGCCAATCATGGAATCACTAATCCATACATCAATTTACAAGAGGGAGAGCATATGCACTTTAGCACTGATAAGCAGTGGTAAAGTGCCAAGTCCAACACTTATAGAGAATTTTCTTGTTATTTATAAAATTGGGAGGGATGGGATCAGATTAGCAGAATGAGGGTTTGGTGCTTTTTATGGCAGGCTTAATACAGCACGCTCGGGAGGGATTTCTATCCTCATGATGCACCTTGTTACTTCGTCTTTACTTGAAATATGAAAACTCATGTTATAGAGTATAGTACCTCACTAAAGGCCTATACCTGCCTCTTGGGGTAACCGTCTTTAAGGCTTAAGGAGATTTGATTGTGTACAAATTGTAGAACAATATGATAGTGCTACGTTTTTTTTTTACAGAGAACTGTACAATATGGACAACCTATGGTCTGTTCACAAACAGTGTTAATCCGCGAAAGGATGTTGCCCTAGGTCCCCATATGAACTCGCTGTAATATGATGGTTGTAATATGACCTTGCCCAGCATTAGATTGCTAAAAGACTAGACCTTGTAATAGATAACTTATAATAGATAATAGATCCCCCTATATATGGGATTTATTCTTGTTGTACATGGAGAAAACATTTAGGGGTCCTTTAGGATGGCGGGCGGGCTTTGGCCGCCCGCCACCCTAATGGAGAAGTGGACCGCCCGCTAACAGTGCGGGGCAGTGCGGGGGTCCCGACAATGGCATTAGGATGCGCCCGCCACACAGGCGGGCGCATCCTGTATGTTTACCATTGCGGCGGGCGGAGCAGGAATCTCCGCCCGCCGCAATGGTAAAAGTGCACGTTGTACTTTGCAAAGCGCAACATGACAGGCACCGCACGGTGCCTGCCATGTTGCACACTGAAATGCGGGGGGGGTACCATAGGTACCCCCCATGTGCACCCCCCAAGCCACGGACTCCCAGGGGGCCCGCAAGGGGCCCCCGCAGGAAGTCTCCGCATTCCTTTCCGTGGCGGCATTGCCGCCACAGAAATGCATTGTGCAAAGCCCATTGTAATATGGCGGGCGGTGTCTAAAAGACACCGCCACCATGTTACGGGTTTTCCGCCCCGGCCGCTAGGCGACCGGGCCGGAAAACAGGCGGGCGGTGTTTCACACCGCCACAGTCCCCTCCGCCATCCTAATGTGGTGGGGGGGAATTGGGCTGATGATGTCGGGCAGATTTCCTCCGCCAGGCTGGCGGTAGCCACCGCCAGCCTGGCGGAGGGAATCCGTCCGACATCGTAATGGACCCCTTAGTCTAGTAAATAAAAAGCTTTTTTTGTGCATCAGAAAAAGTGAACTTGCATATTTGAAGGTGCTCTCTAATGTGATAATAACGGAAAAGGTGCCTCCTTAAGACATAATATTTGCCCAGGATCACACAATTTGAGACCAGTTCCCGGGTCAAGTACATTACAGTTAGGTTGAGTAGATTACTAAAGTTACTAGACCTGTAGTTCTAGTAAACGTTTTATGATTTTTTGAGTTCTGCTAGACCATACCTTCACCCAATACAACAAGGGCTTCACTGCCACCAAATCCGCTATTTAATTAACTCCTAGTTTTTCATGTACGGTAAATGAGTGGGAATTTCAAAATTTGTCTCAAAAACGTATTTTGAGCGACCTGTAACTTGTTGGCCACTGTACACCCCCAAACCTCGCTACCGTACAAGACCTTGAAGACACATATAGACTGGTATAACTTTAAAATCACGTCAGGCGACCAAGAACCCAATCTGTGGACATAGTTGGCAATAGCTCCCATAGCTTTGTGCATGTCGCACTACTTTCCCTCCATCAGTTGTTTCCAGTAGAGTTTTGCGTCAAATAAAATTGCCAGGTAAGGAAAAGCAGTGACCTTCGCTAAGATGTGAACACCTGCCTTAAAGGTTTTAAATCGAGTTGCCAGAGAGCCAACTTCCAAAATGTACGATTTTGTGAAGTTGGCCTACAGGTCCAGCCCATCCATAAAAGAAACAAACCGATTTATAAAGACTTGGAGGCCCATTGGTGTGAGGGCCTTCAGCACCGCATTGTCAGCGCATAAAATAACTGACTGCTTTCCTGCCACTGGCTGACAATTAGGCTGTAATGAGGACAGAGAGGCTTCAAAACCATTAATATAGATAGTAAATAAAAAAAGGGCAAGAATTCAACCTTGGTGGACCCCCCTACTACAGTTAACATACTCTGTGAGGCCCATTCTCTGTGAATATCTGACTGCTGCTGTAGTGTAGGCATGAAGGTTCATTAGTAAAGTTCCGATAGTGGGCTTGACTCCCAAGAAACTAAGTAGATTTCTCAATTTCTTGCGGGTTAACCCGGTTAAAGCTGGACGTAAAGTCCATGAAGCCTAAAAAAGGGCACCAGGTTGAGCTACCATGTATTTGGACATTATTAGAGGTTGAGACATTGAGCAGTGGTTGAGTTTCCCATACTTAAACCAAACTGCTACTCAGAGATTATTCTGTTTGTGTAGGCCCCAGCAGAAAGCCTAGTCAGTAAAACCCGACCCAGGCCCTTAAATGTGGAGTCAATGAGGAATATGGAGTGATAGCAGTAGGGGTTATCCTTATCCCCCTTCTTGAAAATCGGTATAATGATGGCAGTTGGCCAAGAAGGCAGCATCCCTTTACTTGCTGCGGATGTATGATGTTACAACGCACACTATTACAACGCATGCTTTTACAACGCATTTTTTACAACGCAAGTACCTTTACAAAGCATTACTTTACAACGCATACCATTACAACGCGAAATAGTATAAATAATGGAAAAGTACCATTACAACGAAAACACATACTACGCTTACCTTTACAACGCATAAAATAAAGAAAATATTTTTTTTTTTGTAAAATAACACCTGGCACGGGATGCAAGGAAAAGGGTGGGGAAGTATTTAAAAATGTGGTAATAAACTGAATGTTAATTTAACGAAAAGCAAAGCTTTTCAAAAAAATTAATACTAGAGTATTAAAATTAATACTCAAGTATTAAAAAAAGTACTTGAATATTCTAATATGTTATTTTTTTAACAAAATAAACGCGACTTACATATAACAATTTAAAAAAAGAACGAGGAATAAAAATAACTATCCGAAATAACCAACAAACAACAAACACATAGCATCCATTTTAAATAATGAAGATTAAAAAATAGTCCTACAACTCTTTTCATGAACGTAACACCAAAACAATGAAAGCAAAATGGATGCCAAAACGGAATTAGAAACTTAAAACAACACTTTTTAAATCGATTTTTTAAATAGCATGTTTACACAGCAAATTAAAGGATTTAAAAAGCTTTTAAAAACGCAGGTTTTCTCAAAAATTAAGAACACACTAACACAAACCTATAAATACGAGCAAGACACCATTTTAAAAACAGTTGATTGTCAACTACCAGAGAGAGCAGACGCCATAAACTGACCCTCTGACCTTTTCACACAGCGACGAGCCAAAGTCATTGAAAAACAGATATTTTGACACATACAAGTAAGTTTATAAAGAATTAGTAATATAAAAAGGATTTATCCGTAATAACTTAGTATTAATACTAAATCATGTGATTAATTAAATTACAGATTTTCCATAAATTGCTGATTTAATAAATAAGCAATTTTAAGAAGAAAAAGCGAATTTAGAGTGATATGTAAGTAGCTATAAATATTATTCATAACTTTGCAAAATAAGTAAAATAGCAGCTTAACTCAATTTGTTTAAATGTGGTAACATATGATAAATATTTAAAATGCCACAATGCTTATTAATTCAAAATAAGGAAAACAAGTTTGCTAAATGTCAAGGGACCCAGTGTAACACATTTATACCAGTATTAGAAATGTATTTAAATAGTGTTTTTGATCGTTTTACTTTTTTTTTAAATAAGTAAATGTCAAATGTAATTTATCGACAGCAAAATAATTCAATTTGAGAAAGGCATAAAATACATAACAACAGCGTTTTCAAAGAAGAAGCCAAACTCCCTATCAACAATATCTTAAAGGTATCAGAGCGTACCTGTATTCGGGTCCTTGCACAGGAACAGAAGACGACAGTTCCCAACGCCCCGTGCAGGATTCCCCAGAGTCAGTTGTTCAAAAAACTGGGCTTCAGTAAACCCCACAAAGGGAAAGGGGAGTGGATAAAATAATAAAGAACAATGCACAGAAGAGACTGCACTGGACCTGTTCCTCTGCTCCTCTTGTAAGCCTGCCTGCAGACTCAATTCAGAGGAACCTGTTATGCACACAAAAAGATTTGAGAGAATACATTACACATGACCTAACTACTCTAACTTCTATCTAACTTGTATTGCTTTCATCTTTACCTAGTCTTATCCAGTGTCGAGCTTCTCTTCAATTTGCTTGTTTATGTGCCCTTATTTCTTAACGGTGAATACCTGTAAGAAGCAAATTCTTTACTAAAAATTCTCACCATTCTGCACTGTATATTACCATCTAACGGAAAGATACCTTACCTAGTTAAGTTTCTGGACACGCTGTATCTTTACTCTTCACTGTCGATAATCCCAATTTGTTTCTACTTCTCTAGAGCAACCTATCTACACTACCTACAAGAGCTCTTGACTAATGATGTGCTTTCACAGCTTTCAGACGGCTTACTTATAAGTGATGACTGAAAACATCTCAGTTGAATATCTTGATACAGTCTTTGTTTTTCATTACTCTGAAATTCTGCAAATTATTATTCTCTCTCTCTCAGTCTTTATATGGCAAGCGTTTTGAATATCCACTTATCTTGGTTGTAGTCTCTCCGGTAATTCTTGAACTGCTACCAGCTGAAAAGCTTGCTCTCTTTGTCTCTGCTCTCCGCGCTCTCTTTGCATTCCTTCATGCGCGACTCTGCAAGGTGAAAGACTTCTCTCAGGAAACTGGAACGCGTTTCACTTCAGACGTGAAACGGGACTCTGGTATCGTCTTAGGCTCCGCTCGTGTATTGTTTTCATACGCAGCGAAAAGTCTTCTCTAAGGAAACTGGGACGCGTTTCACTTCAGACGTGAAACGGGACTCTGGTATCGTCTTGGCTCCGCTCGCGTATTGTTTTCATACGCAGTGAAAAGACAATTTAATTAACTAGAATTCAGGAACGCAGGGAAAACGCAGCCTGTCAGGGAATTCAATTCAGTGAAGTGCGCAGTAATTTTCGCCCGCGCGCATCACCTGAATTCGGAACACCTGCAATTCATTTGAACACTAGAACACCTACAGTTGTTTCATAGCGGCGGCCATGTTGGAATTCCGCTTCCTTATTAGAACAGTCCATTCGTTGCTCTTTGGATAATTTTGCAAACCAAACACAGCTTCTCTGGACACACAAACCGCTATACCATTTGTATGATGCAAAGGAGTTCTGACAGTACCCCCCAATAAAGATGGTTCTTTCTCTCTTGGTTTGTGTGGAAATCGTTGATGAAAGGATTTCACTAATCTTGGCGCATGAACATCCAAATGACATTCCCAAGATTGCTCCTCAGGTCCATAACCTTTCCAATCCACTAGATAGAATAACTGACCATTTACTCTTTTAGAGTCTAGAATCTCCTTGACCTCATATTCAATTCCTGACTCAAACTGAATGGGTTTTGGAGGGATGGTTTTACGTAAGCCTGATACTACCTTTTTTAACAATGAGACATGAAACACTGGATGAAGTTTCCATCTAGCTGGCAGTTTTAGACGATAAGTCACTGGATTGATCTGCTTCTCAATTTGGTATGGACCAACAAACCTAGGTAAAAACTTCCTATTACCCTTTAGCCTCAAATTTTTGGTATTTAACCAAACCTCATCTCCTTCTCTCAACTCTGGGCCTTCTCTTCTCTTTTTATCTGCATATTTTTTATATTGCTGCTTAGCCAGTTCTAAATTTTGGATTGCTGAACCATGAACTTGTGTCAAGTGAGTTACTAAATCTTGGACTGCAGGAACAGTAATATTGGTTGCAGTTATTGCCAAATTTGGATGATGACCATAATTTAAGTAGAAAGGGGAGTAACCTGTGGATACATCTCTAGCATTATTGTGTGCAAACTCTGCTGCCCACAGATATTCCGACCATTCACCACCCTCTTTCAGGAGAAACAACCTTAAATATTGTTCCAATTCTTGGTTCACTCTCTCCGTTTGACCATCAGTTTCAGGATGATAACTGGTCGAATATCTACCTTCTACTCCCAAACTTTCCAAAAAGGCCTTCCAAAATCGAGATAAAAACTGTGAACCTCTGTCAGAAATAATGATCTTTGGCACCCCATGTAACCTAATTATCTGGGCATTGAAGCTTTCCACCAATTGTTTAGCCGTTGGGAGACCTTTAAGGGCCAAAAAATGGGCCATCTTGGTAAAAGCGTCAACTACTACTAAAATAGTGTCATGCCCCTTACTAAGTGGAAGGTCTACAATTAAATCTAACGTGACTGTCTGCCAAGGACCAGAAGGGGTAGGTAAAGGCTGTAATAAACCTTTGGGGGCGAATCGTTCCGATTTTCCCTGTGCGCAAACTTCACAAGATTTGACATAGTTCTCAATGTCAGTAGTCATTCTTGGCCACCAATACTGCCTCTTGATCAACTCTTCAGTCTTTGCTCTTCCTTTATGTCCTGCCAAAATACTGTCATGACATTCATACATCACTTGATGCTGTAACTCTGGCGTATTTACAACAAGGGGTGGTGAGGGACAGAGTCTCTGAATCAAGCAGAAAGCTCTCACCCAGTCAAGAGATCAGGGCTAGATCCAACACCGTTTTTTAGCTCACTGCACCATCCCAGTTTCAGAACCTGGCTGTATGCAAATTAGTCTGTTCCTGTCCCAGTGCATGATGGGAACAGGGCAAACCAAACTACAAAAGCCAATTCTTACACTGGGAAGGAAACAAGCTCCCGGGGACCGGTTTCTGGCATTACAGCCGTCTTCGGCCCGGTTTGCTTGAATCCTGATGGTGCAATGAGCAAGGGTCTCACATCTGAGAATACCCTTCCACGCTTAGGGTGGACAAAAATATTTACAACAAGGGGTGGTGAGGGACAGAGTCTCTGAATCAAGCAGAAAGCTCTCACCCAGTCAAGAGATCAGGGCTAGATCCAACACCGTTTTTTAGCTCACTGCACCATCCCAGTTTCAGAACCTGGCTGTATGCAAATTAGTCTGTTCCTGTCCCAGTGCATGATGGGAACAGGGCAAACCAAACTACAAAAGCCAATTCTTACACTGGGAAGGAAACAAGCTCCCGGGGACCGGTTTCTGGCATTACAGCCGTCTTCGGCCCGGTTTGCTTGAATCCTGATGGTGCAATGAGCAAGGGTCTCACATCTGAGAATACCCTTCCACGCTTAGGGTGGACAAAAATATTTACAACAAGGGGTGGTGAGGGACAGAGTCTCTGAATCAAGCAGAAAGCTCTCACCCAGTCAACTCTGGCGTAGGCACATACACTGCCCCATGATGATAAGGTAGATTGTTTCGTATTTCTCGCTCTGGTTCCTCAGAAACCCAAACATACATCTCCTCTGGAGTCATCGCTTGAATAATTGCTTCATCCAAGGCCACAGGTATGGTGGAGCAGATAATTTTGGAACTTGGTATGATAGCTTGGTCTTTCTCCATTGACTTATTATTTTCAGTATCTATCCTGGATAAGGCATCCGCCTTCCCATTCTGAGCTCCAGGTCTGTAGGTAATAACAAAGTCATATTCAGCAAAATATAATGACCATCTGAGTTGCCTAGGAGTTAAAGTTTTAGCGGACTTTAAAAACTTTAGGTTCCTATGATCAGTGAAAACTGTGACTTGGTGTCTAGCTCCCATGAGGTAATGCCTCCATTCCTTGAAAGCGTCTTTAATTGCCAACAATTCCTTTTCGGTTATGGTGTAGTTCATCTCCGCTGAAGTTAATTTTCGAGATCGATATGCCACGGGGTGCAGCTGTCCTGTTGCTTTATGTCTTTGTGACAATACTCCTCCAATAGCTTGATCCGACGCATCGGTTTCAATGTAGAATGGCTCTGAAGGGTCAGCGTGTAACAAGATGGGAGCTGAAGTAAAACTTTTCTTCAATAGTGCAAAAGCCTCCTCAGCTTCATTTGTCCACTCAAAGCAAACTCCTTTTCTAAGCAGTTTAGTAAGAGGAAGAATCTTCTGAGAAAATTCACTGATAAATCTTCTATAAAAATTCGCAAAGCCAATGAAACTCTGGACCTCTTTGACACTAGTTGGTGACTTCCAATTCACAACTGCTTGGATCTTGCGTTCATCCATATTCATTCCTGCCGGAGACAAAATGAATCCTAAGAATTCCACTTCAGAGACATTAAAGGCACACTTCTCAAGTTTTACAAATAATCGGTTCTCTCTGAGCTTTTGCAAAATGCCTCGGACCTGTTCTGGATGTTTGCTCGAATCGTCGGAGTAAATGAGTATATCATCGATATATACTATTGCACACTGGTCAATGTACTCACGAAGGATATCATTTATAAAATGTTGAAAAGCAGCTGGAGCATTGCACAAACCGTAAGGCATTACTTGATACTCGAATAAGCCAAACTTGGTCCTAAAAGCTGTCTTCCACTCATCTCCCTCTCTCATTCGAACCAAGTGATAAGCACCCCGTAGATCCAATTTGGTGTAGATTTGTGCTCCCTTGACCTGGTCCAAAAGGACAGAGATGAGTGGTAGAGGGTAACGATTCTTTTTGGTGATTTTGTTGAGGGCACGGTAGTCAATGCAGGTTCGCAAATCACCTTCCTTTTTCGGTATGAAAAATAATGTAGAAGATACTGGCGATTGGGATGGCCTTATAAACCCATTGGCTAAGTATTTGTCCAAATATTCTCTCAGATGCTTATGTACTCCTTCCGTAAGTGCATACACTCTACTGCACGGCAAAGTAGCTCCCGCTTCCAACTCAATCTTGCAATCATACGGGCGATGTGGGGGTAACATTTCTGCTTCCTTTTCATCAAAAACATCAGCATACTCCTGGTATTCTGCAGGGATTTCTCGAGAGTTTATAATACATATCGAAGCATCAGCTGAACACAGCGAGTATGCCGGGCTTACTGTACAACCCGTCACATCTTCTTCAAAACATTTCTCGAGACAATATCGAGAGTCCATGGTTATTGTTCGATTGCTCCAATTTATAGTAGGGTTATGTTCTGTTAACCAGGGCAGACCCAGGATGAACTGAAACTGCGGTGCATCAATCAAATTAAACTGAATCATCTCTTGGTGCCCTTCATCCAATATTACTAATAAAGGCTCAGTGTGACTCACAATTGGGTCTGAGGACAAGTTGGTTCCGTCCACCGCTCTTACTGGTTCACTCTTAGTCTTCTGGATTGCTCTTATTCCTATCTTGGCGGCAAATCCCAAGTCACAAAAGTTTCCCGTGGCCCCAGAATCTACCATCACGGAAACTTCATTCAAAACCTTCTGTCCAAACTTGATCTTTACAGACAAAATCAAGTGAGGAGATGAAGATTGCAACGTATTTGCTAACTGATGCTCGGTGGGAGTTGATTCTTGACTCGCAACCACTTGTCCAACTCCTCCTACAAGTGGTGCTGCAAGTTTTCCTTCGGCTTATATGTAGACTTTGCCTGAGGTTTCTTGGGACAATTTCTCACAAAATGTCCACTTGTCCCACAATACATGCACAAGTTTCCAACTCTTCTTTTCTCCTTTTCTCCTTTCGATAATGGACCTCTGATCGTACCAATTTGCATAGGCTCAGCACTTGTTGACCCCTCCCCTGTTCGAGTAGTTTCTGATCTGGCTCTATCAAACCGTGGTATGGGAGTTTTAAAATCTCTTCTCTTCTCTCCCTTTCGCTCCCCTTGGCGAAAATCAATTTCCGACACCAGGTCCACTAATTCTGAAATTCCTGTGGGTCGGTTTGGTATTTGTGCAAGAATATCCTTTAATTCATCACGTAGTCCTCGATAAAAAAACTGCTGACCTTTTACTCTCTGACCAGTCAGTTTCTACAACCAGTTTATTAAACTGCGCCAGATATGCTACTAAATCTCGATTCCCTTGTCGCAGCTCTAGCAGTTCGTTATCCACCGCCTGTGATATTCTTCGTCGATCAAAAATGCGAAGAAATTCTTTCTTAAACTCATTGTAATTCTGCAAAATGGGATCATCTCGTGTAACAAAAGGCATGGACCATGACGCTGCATCTCCGCTCAGATAGGATAACACAAACGCCACTCTAGATTGCGCATCAGGGAAAATGGAAGGGCGGCACATGATATGAAGGGAACATTGAGAAAGAAAAATCTGTGCCTTTTGGGGATCCCCACTAAACCTTTCTGGAGGTGCTAAAGGAATGACTGGGGACAAGGAATGAATTACTTGAGTAGTTAATCTATTGGTTCCCTCAGTAATTGGACTGGCAATGCTCCCACCTGAACTCAAAGCTGGTCCTATTCTTTGTGCTAAATCTGCCGTTTCTTTTCCAGCATTGGCCATTTCCTGTCTAAGGTTTCTATTATCTTCTCGAACTGCAACTAACTCTTTCTGCAAAGCTTCTAACACTGCGCCCAAACTCTGTAAATTCAACCCCTCCGCCATCTTCTGCTCGGGTGCAAGAATACACTTGGGCACTTCACTCTATCAGAGCGTACCTGTATTCGGGTCCTTGCACAGGAACAGAAGACGACAGTTCCCAACGCCCCCTGCAGGATTCCCCAGTGTAACACATTTATACCAGTATTAGAAATGTATTTAAATAGTGTTTTTGATCGTTTTACTTTTTTTTAAAATAAGTAAATGTCAAATGTAATTTATCGACAGCAAAATAATTCAATTTGAGAAAGGCATAAAATACATAACAACAGCGTTTTCAAAGAAGAAGCCAAACTCCCTATCAACAATATCTTAAAGGTATCAGAGCGTACCTGTATTCGGGTCCTTGCACAGGAACAGAAGACGACAGTTCCCAACGCCCCCTGCAGGATTCCCCAGAGTCAGTTGTTCAAAAAACTGGGCTCCAGTAAACCCCACAAAGGGAAAGGGGAGTGGATAAAATAATAAAGAACAATGCACAGAAGAGACTGCACTGGACCTGTTCCTCTGCTCCTCTTGTAAGCCTGCCTGCAGACTCAATTCAGAGGAACCTGTTATGCACACAAAAAGATTTGAGAGAATACATTACACATGACCTAACTACTCTAACTTCTATCTAACTTGTATTGCTTTAATCTTTACCTAGTCTTATCCAGTGTCAAGCTTCTCTTCAATTTGCTTGTTTATGTGCCCTTATTTCTTAACGGTGAATACCTGTAAGAAGCAAATTCTTTACTAAAAATTCTCACCATTCTACACTGTATATTACCATCTAACGGAAAGATACCTTACCTAGTTAAGTTTCTGGACACGCTGTATCTTTACTCTTCACTGTCGATAATCCCAATTTGTTTCTACTTCTCTAGAGCAACCTATCTACACTACCTACAAGAGCTCTTGACTAATGATGTGCTTTCACAGCTTTCAGACGGCTTACTTATAAGTGATGACTGAAAACATCTCAGTTGAATATCTTGATACAGTCTTTGTATTTCATTACTCTGAAATTCTGCAAATTATTATTCTCTCTCTCTCAGTCTTTATATGGCAAGCGTTTTGAATATCCACTTATCTTGGTTGTAGTCTCTCCGGTAATTCTTGAACTGCTACCAGCTGAAAAGCTTGCTCTCTTTGTCTCTGCTCTCCGCGCTCTCTTTGCATTCCTTCATGCGCGACTCTGCAAGGTGAAAGACTTCTCTCAGGAAACTGGAACGCGTTTCACTTCAGACGTGAAACGGGACTCTGGTATCGTCTTAGGCTCCGCTCGCGTATTGTTTTCATACGCAGCGAAAAGTCTTCTCTAAGGAAACTGGGACGCGTTTCACTTCAGACGTGAAACGGGACTCTGGTATCGTCTTGGCTCCGCTCGCGTATTGTTTTCATACGCAGCGAAAAGACAATTTAATTAACTAGAATTCAGGAACGCAGGGAAAACGCAGCCTGTCAGGGAATTCAATTCAGTGAAGTGCGCAGTAATTTTCGCCCGCGCGCATCACCTGAATTCGGAACACCTGCAATTCATTTGAACACTAGAACACCTACAGTTGTTTCATAGCGGCGGCCATGTTGGAATTCCGCTTCCTTATTAGAACAGTCCATTCGTTGCTCTTTGGATAATTTTGCAAACCAAACACGGCTTCTCTGGACACACAAACCGCTATACCATTTGTATGATGCAAAGGAGTTCTGACAAAAGGTACTAATTTTCAAATATTGTAAAATATTTGTGAATAATTTAAACGTAAAGAACATTTTCTGATGCAAAGAAAATTATTACCATTTTCACACAGATAAATAAAGAAAGAAAAAAAGAGAATTATCTTGATCAAAAATACCAAGGACGATATTTAAAAAGGTAAAATTTACAAATAAAATGTAGGGGTAGCATTTACTATTCTAAATCCAGGAAGTTGTAGCAGTAGAGAAAGTGAGGGATAATGTAGGGGTGCAATTTACTATTCTAACTCCAAGAAGTTGCATCAGTAGAGAAAGTGAGGGATAGTGTAGGGGTGTAATATACTATTCTAACTCCAAAAAGGCGCAGCAGCAGGAAAAGTGAGGGATAGTGTAGGGGTGTAATTTAATATTCAAACTCCAGAAAGGTGCAGCAGTAGGGAAAGTGAAGGATAGTAAAGGGTGTAATTTAATAATCAAACTCCAATAGGGTGTAACAGTAGGGAAAGTGAGGGATAGTGTAGGATGTAATTTACTATTCTAAATCCAGGCAGGTGTAGCAGTAGAGAAAGTGAGGGATAGTGTAGGATGTAATTTACTATTCTAACTCCAGGAAGGTGTAGCAGTAGGGAAAGTGAGGGATAGTGTAGGGTGTAATTTACTATTCTAACTCCAAGAAGGTGCAGCAGTAAGGAAAGTGAGGGATAGTGTAGGGGTGCAATTTACTATTCAAACTCCAGGAAGGTGCAGCAGTAGGGAAAGTGAGGGATAGTGTAGGGGTGTAATTTAGTATTCTAACTCTTTAATTTAGCATTCTAACTTTTTTAAAGATTAATAACATTCCATAACATATTCTTTCTTTTCAATCTTTACAGATTCACAACTACCTTTAAAAGGAAAACAAAGCAAAGCCAATACAAAGAAAACAGTTTTCAGAAAAAGGGAATTCCGCAAACTAAAAAGGTAAAACAGATGAAAATACAACAATATGAAAATAACATAGAGCAATATTTTAGTATTGTAACTCCAGCAAGGTGCAGCAGTAGGGAAAATGAAGGATAGTGAAGGGTGTAATTTACTATTCTAACTCTAGGATATTGCAGCAGTAGGCAAAAGGATAGATAGTGCACAGGAAAACAGTCAACTAAACATTTTTTAAAAATGAAAAACATGCTATAACATATTCTTTCTTTTCAATCTTTGCAGAATCTCAAGTACCTAACAAAGAAAAGCAAAGCAAAGCCAAAACCAAAAGCACAGTTAACCGAAAAAGGAAAAAAGACCAAACTAAAAAGGTAAAACAAATCAAAATGCAACTGAATAAAACTAAACATAGAGCAATAAATTAGTATTGTAAATCAATGAAGATGCAGCATGAGGGTAAGTGAGGGATAGTGTAGGAGTGTAATTTACTCTTCAAATTCATGAAAGGTGCAGCTGTAGGGAAAGTGAAGGATAGTGAAGGTTGTAATTTACTATTCTAACTCCTGGTAGGTTCAGCAGTAGGGAAAGTGAGGGATAGTGAAGGGTGTAATTTACTATTCTAACTCCAAGAAGGTGCATCAGTAGGGAAAATGAGGGATAGTGTAGGAGTGGAATTTAGTATTCTAACTCCACGAAGGTGCAGCAGTAGAAAATTGAGGGATAGTGTAGGGGTGTAATTTACTATTCTAACTCCAGGAAGGTGCAGCAGTAAGGAAAGTAAGGGATAGTATAGGGGTGTAATTTACTATTCTAACTCCAAGAAGGTGCAGCAGTAGGGAAAGTGAGGGATGGTGTAGGGGTGCAATTTACTATTCTAACTCCAGGAAGGTGCAGCAGTAGGGAAAGTGAGGGATAAGGTAGGGGTGCAATTTACTATTCTAACTACAGGAACGTGCAACAGTTGGGAAAGTGAGGGATAGTGTACGGGTGTAATGTACTATTCTAACTCCAGAAAGGTGTAGAAGTACGGAAAGTGAGGGATAGTGTAGGGGTGCAACTTACTATTCTAACTCCAGGAAGGTGTAGCAATAGGGAAAGTGAGGGATAGTGAAGGGTTGCAATTTACTATTCTAACTCCAGGAAGGTGTAGCAATAGGGAAAGTGAAGGATAGTGAAGGATGTAATTTACTATTCTAACTCCTGGTAGGTGCAGCAGTAGGGAAAGTGAGCGATAGTGAAGGTTGTAATTTACTATTCTAACTCCAGGAAGGTGTAGCAATAGGGAAAGTAAAGGATAGTGAAGGATGTAATTTACTATTCTAACTCCTGGTAGGTGCAGCAGTAGGGAAAGTGAGGGATAGTGTAGGGATGTAATTTGCTATTCTAACTCCAAGATATTGCAGCAGTAGGCAAAAGGATAGATAGTGCACAGGAAAACAGTCAACTAAACATTTTTTAAAAATGAAAAAATGCTATAGCATATTATTTCTTTTCGATCTTTGCAGAATCTCAAGTTCCTAACAAAGAAAAGCAAAGCAAAGCCAAAACCAAAAACACAGTTTACCAAAAAAGTAAAACAGACCAGACTAAAAAGGTAAAACAAATCAAAATGCAACTGAATAAAACTAAACATAGAGCAATACATTAGTATTGTAACTCAAGGAAGGTGCAGTAGTAGTGTAAGTGGGGGATAGTGTAGGGGTTTAATGTACTATTCGAACTCCAGGAAGGTGTAGAAGTAGGGAATGTGAAGGATACTGTAGGGGTGTAATTTACTATTCTAACTCCAGGAAGGTGCAGCAGTAGGGAAAGTGACGGATAGTGTAGGGGTGAAATTTACTATTCTAACTCCAGTACGGTGCACCAGTAGGAAAAGTGAGGGATATTATAGGGCTGCAATTTACTAATCTAACTCTTGGGAGGTGCAGCAGTAGAGAAAGTGAGGGATAATGTAGATGTGCAATTTACTATTCTAACTACAGGAACGTGCAACAGTAGGGAAAGTGAGGGATAGTGTAGGGGTGTAATGTACTATTCTAACTCCAGGAAGGTGTAGAAGTAGGGAATGTCAAGGATACTGTAGGGGTGTAATTTAATATTCTAACTTCAGGAAGGTGCAGCAGTAGGGAAAGTGAGGGATAGTGTAGGAGTGCAATTTACTATTCTAACTCCAGGAGGGTGTAGCAATAGGGAAAGTGAAGGATAGTGAAGGATGTAATTTACTATTCTAACTCCTGGTAGGTGCAGCAGTAGGGAAAGTGAGGGATAGTGTAGGGATGTAATTTACTATTCTAACTCCAGGATATTGCAGCAGTAGGCAAAAGGATATATAGTGCACAGGAAAACAATCAACGAAACATTTAAAAAAAAAATGATAACATGCTATAACATATTATTTCTTTTCAATCTTTGCAGAATCCCAAGTTCCTAAAAAAGAAAAGCAAAGCCAAAACCAAAAACACAGTTTACCGAAAAAGGAAAAAAGACCAGACTAAAAAGGTAAAACAAATCAAAATGCAACTGAATAAAACTAAACATAGAGCAATACATTAGTATTGTAACTCAAGGAAGGTGCAGTAGTAGTGTAAGTGAGGGATAGTGTAGGGGTGTAATGTACTATTCTAACTCCAGGTTGTGTAGAAGTAGGGAATGTGAAGGATACTGTAGGGGTGTAATTTACTATTCTAACTCCAGGAAGGTGCAGCAGTAGGGAAAGTGAAGGATAGTGTAGGGGGGAAATTTACTATTCTAACTCCAGTAAGGTGCACCAGTAGGAAAAGTGAGGGATAGTATATGGGTGCAATTTACTAATCTAACTCCTGGGAGGTGCAGCAGTAGAGAAAGTGAGGGATAATGTAGAGGTGCAATTTACTATTCTAACCACAGGAACGTGCAACAGTAGGGAAAGTGAGGGATAGTGTAGGAGTGTAATGTACTATTCTAACTCCAGGAAGGTGTAGAAGTAGGGAATGAGAAGGATACTGTAGGGGTGTAATTTACTATTCTAACTCCAGGAAGGTGCAGCAGTAAGTAAAGTGAGGGATAGTGTAGGGGTTCAATTTACTATTCTAACTCCAGGAAGGTGTAGCAATAGGGAAAGTGAAGGATAGTGAAGGATGTCATTTACTATTCTAACTCCTGGTAGGTGCAGCAGTTGGGAAAGTGAGGGATAGTGAAGGGTGTAATTTACTATTCTAACTCCAGAAAGGTGCAGCAGTAGGGAAACTGAGGGATAGTGTAGGGGTGTAAATTACTATTCTAACTCCAGGAAGGTGCAGCAAAAGGGAAAGTGAGTGATAGTGTATGGATGTAATTTAGTATTCTAACTCCAGGAAGGTGCAGCAGTAGGGAATGTGAGTGATGGTGTAGGGGTGTAAATTCCTATTCTAACTCTAGGATATTGCAGCAGTAGGCAAAAGGATAGATAGTGCACAGGAAAACAATCAACTAAACATTTTTTAAAAAAATGAAAACATGCTATAACATATTCTTTCTTTTCAATCTTTGCAGAATCTCAAGTTCCTAAAAAGGAAAAGCAAAGCAAAGCCAAAACCAAAAACACAGTTTACCGAAAAAGGAAAAAAGACCAGGCTAAAAAGGTAAAACAAATCAAAATGCAACTGAATAAAACTAAACATAGAGCAATACATTAGTATTGTAACTCAAGGAAGGTGCAGTAGTAGTGTAAGTGAGGGATAGTGTAGGTGTGTAATGTACTATTCTAACTCCAGGTTGTGTAGAAGTAGGGAATGTGAAGGATACTGTAGGGGTGTAATTTACTATTCTAACTCCAGGAAGGTGCAGCAGTAGGGAAAGTGAGGGATAGTGTAGGGGTGAAATTTACTATTCTAACTCCAGTAAGGTGCACCAGTAGGAAAAGTGAGGGATAGTATTGGGTGCAATTTACTAATCTAACTCCAGGAAGGTGCAGCAGTAGGGAAAGTGAGGGATAAGGTAGGGGTGCAATTTACTATTCTAACTACAGGAACGTGCAACAGTTGGGAAAGTGAGGGATAGTGTACGGGTGTAATGTACTATTCTAACTCCAGAAAGGTGTAGAAGTACGGAAAGTGAGGGATAGTGTAGGGGTGCAATTTACTATTCTAACTCCAGGAAGGTGTAGCAATAGGGAAAGTGAGGGATAGTGTAGGGGTGCAATTTACTATTCTAACTCCAGGAAGCTGTAGCAATAGGGAAAGTGAAGGATAGTGAAGGATGTAATTTACTATTCTAACTCCTGGTAGGTGCAGCAGTAGGGAAAGTGAGCGATAGTGAAGGTTGTAATTTACTATTCTAACTCCAAGAAGGTGTAGCAATAGGGAAAGTAAAGGATAGTGAAGGATGTAATTTACTATTCTAACTCCTGGTAGGTGCAGCAGTAGGGAAAGTGAGGGATAGTGTAGGGATGTAATTTGCTATTCTAACTCCAAGATATTGCAGCAGTAGGCAAAAGGATAGATAGTGCACAGGAAAACAGTCAACTAAACATTTTTTAAAAATGAAAAAATGCTATAGCATATTATTTCTTTTCGATCTTTGCAGAATCTCAAGTTCCTAACAAAGAAAAGCAAAGCAAAGCCAAAACCAAAAACACAGTTTACCAAAAAAGTAAAACAGACCAGACTAAAAAGGTAAAACAAATCAAAATGCAACTGAATAAAACTAAACATAGAGCAATACATTAGTATTGTAACTCAAGGAAGGTGCAGTAGTAGTGTAAGTGGGGGATAGTGTAGGGGTTTAATGTACTATTCGAACTCCAGGAAGGTGTAGAAGTAGGGAATGTGAAGGATACTGTAGGGGTGTAATTTACTATTCTAACTCCAGGAAGGTGCAGCAGTAGGGAAAGTGACGGATAGTGTAGGGGTGAAATTTACTATTCTAACTCCAGTATGGTGCACCAGTAGGAAAAGTGAGGGATATTATAGGGGTGCAATTTACTAATCTAACTCTTGGGAGGTGCAGCAGTAGAGAAAGTGAGGGATAATGTAGAGGTGCAATTTACTATTCTAACTACAGGAACGTGCAACAGTAGGGAAAGTGAGGGATAGTGTAGGGGTGTAATGTACTATTCTAACTCCAGGAAGGTGTAGAAGTAGGGAATGTCAAGGATACTGTAGGGGTGTAATTTAATATTCTAACTTCAGGAAGGTGCAGCAGTAGGGAAAGTGAGGGATAGTGTAGGAATGCAATTTACTATTCTAACTCCAGGAGGGTGTAGCAATAGGGAAAGTGAAGGATAGTGAAGGATGTAATTTACTATTCTAACTCCTGGTAGGTGCAGCAGTAGGGAAAGTGAGGGATAGTGTAGGGATGTAATTTACTATTCTAACTCCAGGATATTGCAGCAATAGGCAAAAGGATATATAGTGCACAGGAAAACAATCAACGAAACATTTTTTAAAAAAATGAAAACATGCTATAACATATTATTTCTTTTCAATCTTTGCAGAATCCCAAGTTCCTAAAAAAGAAAAGCAAAGCCAAAACCAAAAACACAGTTTACCGAAAAAGGAAAAAAGACCAGACTAAAAAGGTAAAACAAATCAAAATGCAACTGAATAAAACTAAACATAGAGCAATACATTAGTATTGTAACTCAAGGAAGGTGCAGTAGTAGTGTAAGTGAGGGATAGTGTAGGGGTGTAATGTACTATTCTAACTCCAGGTTGTGTAGAAGTAGGGAATGTGAAGGATACTGTAGGGGTGTAATTTACTATTCTAACTCCAGGAAGGTGCAGCAGTAGGGAAAGTGAAGGATAGTGTAGGGGGGAAATTTACTATTCTAACTCCAGTAAGGTGCACCAGTAGGAAAAGTGAGGGATAGTATATGGGTGCAATTTACTAATCTAACTCCTGGGAGGTGCAGCAGTAGAGAAAGTGAGGGATAATGTAGAGGTGCAATTTACTATTCTAACCACAGGAACGTGCAACAGTAGGGAAAGTGAGGGATAGTGTAGGAGTGTAATGTACTATTCTAACTCCAGGAAGGTGTAGAAGTAGGGAATGTGAAGGATACTGTAGGGGTGTAATTTACTATTCTAACTCCAGGAAGGTGCAGCAGTAAGTAAAGTGAGGGATAGTGTAGGGGTTCAATTTACTATTCTAACTCCAGGAAGGTGTAGCAATAGGGAAAGTGAAGGATAGTGAAGGATGTCATTTACTATTCTAACTCCTGGTAGGTGCAGCAGTAGGGAAAATGAGGGATAGTGAAGGGTGTAATTTACTATTCTAACTCCAGAAAGGTGCAGCAGTAGGGAAACTGAGGGATAGTGTAGGGGTGTAAATTACTATTCTAACTCCAGGAAGGTGCAGCAAAAGGGAAAGTGAGTGATAGTGTATGGATGTAATTTAGTATTCTAACTCCAGGAAGGTGCAGCAGTAGGGAATGTGAGTGATGGTGTAGGGGTGTAAATTCCTATTCTAACTCTAGGATATTGCAGCAGTAGGCAAAAGGATAGATAGTGCACAGGAAAACACTCAACTAAACATTTTAAAAAAAAATGAAAAAAATGCTATAACATATTCTTTCTTTTCAATCTTTGCAGAATCTCAAGTTCCTAAAAAGGAAAAGCAAAGCAAAGCCAAAACCAAAAACACAGTTTACCGAAAAAGGAAAAAAGACCAGGCTAAAAAGGTAAAACAAATCAAAATGCAACTGAATAAAACTAAACATAGAGCAATACATTAGTATTGTAACTCAAGGAAGGTGCAGTAGTAGTGTAAGTGAGGGATAGTGTAGGTGTGTAATGTACTATTCTAACTCCAGGTTGTGTAGAAGTAGGGAATGTGAAGGATACTGTAGGGGTGTAATTTACTATTCTAACTCCAGGAAGGTGCAGCAGTAGGGAAAGTGAGGGATAGTGTAGGGGTGAAATTTACTATTCTAACTCCAGTAAGGTGCACCAGTAGGAAAAGTGAGGGATAGTATAGGGGTGCAATTTACTAATCTAACTCCTGGGAGGTGCAGCAGCAGAGAAAGTGAGGGATAATGTAGAGGTGCAATTTACTATTCTAACCACAGGAACGTGCAACAGTAGGGAAAGTGAGGGATAGTGTAGGAGTGTAATGTACTATTCTAACTCCAGGAAGGTGTAGAAGTAGGGAATGTGAAGGATACTGTAGGGGTGTAATTTACTATTCTAACTCCAGGAAGGTGCAGCAGTAAGGAAAGTGAGGGATAGTGTAGAAGTTCAATTTACTATTCTAACTCCAGGAAGGTGTAGCAATAGGGAAAGTGAAGGATAGTGAAGGATGTAATTTACTATTCTAACTCCTGGTAGGTGCAGCAGTAGGGAAAGTGAGGGATAGTGAAGGGTGTAATTTACTATTCTAACTCCAGAAAGGTGCAGCAGTAGGGAAACTAAGGGATAGTGTAGGGGTGTAAATTACTATTCTAACTCCAGGAAGGTGCAGCAAAAGGGAAAGTGAGTGATAGTGTAGGGATGTAATTTAGTATTCTAACTCCAGGAAGGTGCAGCAGTAGGGAAAGTGAGTGATGGTGTAGGGGTGTAAATTCCTATTCTAACTCTAGGATATTGCAGCAGTAGGCAAAAGGATAGATAGTGCACAGGAAAACAATCAACTAAACATTTTTAAAAAAATGAAAACATGCTATAACATATTCTTTCTTTTCAATCTTTGCAGAATCTCAAGTTCCTAAAAAAGAAAAGCAAAGCAAAGCCAAAACCAACACACAGTTTACCGAAAAAGGAAAAAAGACCAGACTAAAAAGTTAAAACAAATCAAAATGCAACTGAATGAAACTAAACATAGAGCAATACATTAGTATTGTAACTCAAGGAAGGTGCAGTAGTAGTGTAAGTGAGGGATAGTGTAGGGGTGAAATTTACTATTCTAACTCCAGTAAGGTGCAAAAGTAGGAAAAGTGAGGGATAGTATAGGGGTGCAATTTACTAATCTAACTCCTGGGAGCTGCAGCAGTAGAGAAAGTGAGGGATAATGTAGAGGTGCAATTTACTATTCTAACCACAGGAACGTGCAACAGTAGGGAAAGTGAGGGATAGTGTGGAAGTGTAATGTACTATTCTAACTCCAAGAAAGTGTAGAAGTAGGGAATGTGAAGGATACTGTAGGGGTGTAATTTACTATTCTAACTCCAGGAAGGTGCAGCAGTAAGGAAAGTGAGGGGTAGTGTAGGGGTTCAATTTACTATTCTAACTCCAGGAAGGTGTAGCAATAGGGAAAGTGAAGGATAGTGAAGGATGTAATTTACTATTCTAACTCCTGGTAGGTGCAGCAGTAGGGAAAGTGAGGGATAGTGAAGGGTGTAATTTACTGTTCTAACTCCAGAAAGGTGCAGCAGTAGGGAAACTGAGAGATAGTGTAGGGGTGTAAATTACTATTCTAACTCCAGGAAGGTGCAGCAAAAGGGAAAGTGAGTGATAGTGTAGGGATGTAATTTAGTATTCTAACTCCAGGAAGGTGCAGCAGTAGGGAAAGTGAGTGATGGTGTAGGGGTGTAAATTCCTATTCTAACTCTAGGATATTGCAGCAGTAGGCAAAAGGATAGATAGTTCACAGGAAAACAATCAACTAAACATTTTTAAAAAAATGAAAACATGCTTTAACATATTCTTTCTTATCAATCTTTGCAGAATCTCAAGTTCCTAAAAAAGAAAAGCAAAGCCAAAACCAAAAACACAGTTTACCGAAAAAGGAAAAAAGACCAGACTAAAAAGGTAAAACAAATCAAAATGCAACTGAATAAAACTAAACATAGAGCAATACATTAGTATTGTAACTCAAGGAAGGTGCAGTAGTAGTGTAAGTGAGGGATAGTGTAGGGGTGTAATGTACTATTCTAACTCCGGGTTGTGTAGAAGTAGGGAATGTGAAGGATACTGTAGGGGTGTAATTTACTATTCTAACTCCAGGAAGGTGCAGCAGTAGGGAAAGTGAGGGATAGTGTAGGGGTGAAATGTACTATTCTAACTCCAGTAAGGTGCACCAGTAGGAAAAGTGAGGGATAGTATAGGGGTGCAATTTACTATTCTAACCACAGGAACGTGCAACAGTAGGGAAAGTGAGGGATAGTGTAGGAGTGTAATGTTCTATTCTAACTCCAGGAAGGTGTAGAAGTAGAGAATGTGAAGGATACTGTAGGGGTGTAAATTCCTATTCTAACTCTAGGATATTGCAGCAGTAGGCAAAAGGATAGATAGTGCACAGGAAAACACTCAACTAAACATTTTAAAAAAAAATGAAAAAAATGCTATAACATATTCTTTCTTTTCAATCTTTGCAGAATCTCAAGTTCCTAAAAAGGAAAAGCAAAGCAAAGCCAAAACCAAAAACACAGTTTACCGAAAAAGGAAAAAAGACCAGGCTAAAAAGGTAAAACAAATCAAAATGCAACTGAATAAAACTAAACATAGAGCAATACATTAGTATTGTAACTCAAGGAAGGTGCAGTAGTAGTGTAAGTGAGGGATAGTGTAGGTGTGTAATGTACTATTCTAACTCCAGGTTGTGTAGAAGTAGGGAATGTGAAGGATACTGTAGGGGTGTAATTTACTATTCTAACTCCAGGAAGGTGCAGCAGTAGGGAAAGTGAGGGATAGTGTAGGGGTGAAATTTACTATTCTAACTCCAGTAAGGTGCACCAGTAGGAAAAGTGAGGGATAGTATAGGGGTGCAATTTACTAATCTAACTCCTGGGAGGTGCAGCAGCAGAGAAAGTGAGGGATAATGTAGAGGTGCAATTTACTATTCTAACCACAGGAACGTGCAACAGTAGGGAAAGTGAGGGATAGTGTAGGAGTGTAATGTACTATTCTAACTCCAGGAAGGTGTAGAAGTAGGGAATGTGAAGGATACTGTAGGGGTGTAATTTACTATTCTAACTCCAGGAAGGTGCAGCAGTAAGGAAAGTGAGTGATAGTGTAGGGGTTCAATTTACTATTCGAACTCCAGGAAGGTGTAGCAATAGGGAAAGTGAAGGATAGTGAAGGATGTAATTTACTATTCTAACTCCTGGTAGGTGCAGCAGTAGGGAATGTGAGGGATAGTGAAGGGTGTAATTTACTATTCTAACTCCAGAAAGGTGCAGCAGTAGGGAAACTGAGTGATAGTGTAGGGGTGTAAATTACTATTCTAACTCCAGGAAGGTGCAGCAAAAGGGAAAGTGAGTGATAGTGTAGGGATGTAATTTAGTATTCTAACTCCAGGAAGGTGCAGCAGTAGGGAATGTGAGTGATGGTGTAGGGGTGTAAATTCCTATTCTAACTCTAGGATATTGCAGCAGTAGGCAAAAGGATAGATAGTGCACAGGAAAACAATCAACTAAACATTTTTAAAAAAATGAAAACATGCTATAACATATTCTTTCTTTTCAATCTTTGCAGAATCTCAAGTTCCTAAAAAGGAAAAGCAAAGAAAATCCAAAACCAAAAACACAGTTTACCGAAAAAGGAAAAAAGACCAGGCTAAAAAGGTAAAACAAATCAAAATGCAACTGAAAAAAAACTAAACATAGAGTAATACATTAGTATTGTAACTCAAGGAAGGTGCAGTAGTAGTGTAAGTGAGGGATCGTGTAGGGGTGTAATGTACTATTATAACTCCAGTAATATGTAGAAGTAGTGAATGTGAAGGATACTGTAGGGGTGTAATTTACTATTCTAACTCCAGGAAGGTGCAGCAGTAGGGAAAGTGAGGGATAGTGTAGGGGTGAAATTTACTACTCTAACTCCAGTAAGGTGCACCAGTAGGAAAAGTGAGGGATAGTATAGGGGTGCAATTTACTAATCTAACTCCTGGGAGGTGCAGCAGTAGAGAAAGTGAGGGATAATGTAGAGGTGCAATTTACTATTCTAACCACAGGAACGTGCAACAGTAGGGAAAGTGAGGGATAGTGTAGGAGTGTAATGTACTATTCTAACTCCAGGAAGATGTAGAAGTAGGGAATGTGAAGGATACTGTAGGGGTGTAATTTACTATTCTAACTCCAGGAAGGTGCAGCAGTAGGGAAAGTGAGGGATAGTGTAGGGGTTCAATTTACTATTCTAACTCCAGGAAGGTGTAGCAATAGGGAAAGTGAAGGATAGTGAAGGATGTAATTTACTATTCTAACTCCTGGTAGGTGCAGCAGTAGGGAAAGTGAGGGATAGTGAAGGGTGTAATTTACTATTCTAACTCCAGAAAGGTGCAGCATTAGGGAAACTGAGGGATAGTGTAGGGGTGTAAATTACTATTTTAACTCCAGGAAGGTGCAGCAAAAGGGAAAGTGAGTGATAGTGTAGGGATGTAATTTAGTATTCTAACTCCAGGAAGGTGCAGCAGTAGGGAAAGTGAGTGATGGTGTATGGGTGTAAATTCCTATTCTAACTCTAGGATATTGCAGCAGTAGGCAAAAGGATAGATAGTGCACAGGAAAACAATCAACTAAACATTTTAAAAAAATGAAAACATGCTATAACATATTCTTTCTTTTCAATCTTTGCAGAATCTCAAGTTCCTAAAAAAGAAAAGCAAAGCAAAGCCAAAACCAAAAACACAGTTTACCGAAAAAGGAAAAAAGACCAGACTAAAAAGGTAAAACAAATCAAAATGCAACTGAAAAAAAACTAAACATAGAGCAATACATTGGTATTGTAACTCAAGGAAGGTGCAGTAGTAGTGTAAGTGAGGGATAGTATAGGGGTGCAATTTACTAATCAAACTCCTGGAAGGTGTAGAAGTAGGGAATGTGAAGGATACTGTAGGGGTGTAATTTACTATTCTAACTCCAGGAAGGTGCAGCAGTAGGGAAAGTGAGGGATATTGTAGGGGTCCCGCAATTTACTATTTTAACTCCAGTAAGGTACACCAGTAGGGAAAGTGAGGGATAGTATAGGGGTGAAATTTATTAATCTAACTCCTGGGAGGTGCAGCAGTAGAGAAAGTGAGGGATAATGTAGAGATGCAACTTACTATTCTAACTAGAGGAACGTGCAACAGTAGGGAAAGTGAGTGATAGTGGAGGGGTGTAATATACTATTCAAACTCCTGGTAGGTGCAACAGTAAAGAAAGTGAGGGATAGTGTAGGGGTGTAATTTACTATTCTAACTCAATGAAGGTGCAACAGTAGTGAAAGTGAGTGATAGTTTAGGATTTTTGAATTTACTTTTCTACCTCCAGAAAGGTTCAGCAGTAGAGAAAGTGTGTGATAGTGTAATTTAAGATTAACATGTAAAAATTCACATAATAATTTTTTTTTTTTTTAATTTTTTAACAGATAATGTCAACTCAAGAAACTGCATCCTACATTAAATCTAAAAAGGGAAACCGCTTGTTAAAACATGCTGGATATATATATTGTAAAGAAAGGATAAGTGAACCACGTAGACATTGGAGGTGTGTGGAATATTACTCATCCCATTGCAGTGGCAGAGCGGTTACCCTTGGTGAAACCATAATTAAAACAACAGATCATAACCACTCTGCCTCTGCAATGGAGATTGAAGTAAGGGAAACAATAAATGAAATGAAAGAAATTGCATGCACCTCCAATGAAACTACTGGATCTATTTTAAGAGAGGTTGCACAGCATGTCCCCAGTCATGTTGCTAGTAGTATGCCTATTATTCCCAATTTGCGAGGAATTATTCAACGACAAAGGCAGGCAAGTAATACACATACTACAACTCCTCATACCTTTTCTAACATTCAAAATCCTGATGAACTCACTATTTCTTTTTCTAATGAACCTTTCCTCCTGCATGACAACCAAAACCCTCATAAACGTATTCTTATCTTTAGTACACCCCGCAACCTTGTAAAGTTAGAGAACAGTGAAATTTGGATGATGGATGGGACGTTTAAAAGTATACCCCATCCTTTCACCCAAATTTACACTATTCACGCAAAGATTAACCACAATGTAATTCCCTTAGTATATAGTTTGCTACCTGATATGCAATCTGCAACCTACACTGAACTTTTATCAGTGATTAAAAGCAAAATATCCAATAAAAGTCCTAGGGAGATAATTGTTGATTTTGAATTGACTATGATCAATGTGATCACTAAAACGTACACGATACCCAAATTCAGGGATGTTTTTTCCATTTTTCCCAGGCATTCTGGCGTAAAGTACAAAAAACATCCCTGGTTGCAGATTACTCAACTGATAGCAAACTACAGTTCGAATAAAAAAAAAATAACAGCTATTTTGCTTTGTTCCTCCTGAAAGTGTAGAGTACTACACTGCAATCACAGAATAAGAATTTTTTAACGAAAATGAAGATAAATTGGCACCCTTTCTTAATTATTTTGAGGACACATGGATTGGGCATCTAAGCAGATCGGGTCGCAGAAGGAAGCCACGTTTCCATGTGGAGTGGTGGGACTGCTACACGAGCTGTTTAGAAGGAAAAGCAAAAATAAACAATGCCATAGAGGGATGGCATAACTCCTTCAACCATACAATTGGCAAACCACACCCTAACTTCTATTCACTTTTTGGAAACTTTGAAGAAGGAGCAAAGTTTTCAAGAAATGAGAATCTCTCAAACATTAACTGGTAGCCTAAACCCACGAATTTCAAAAAAATCAAAAGAAATGTCTGAAAGACTATTGGCTATTCTACAACAGTTTTCGTTGTGTGTGGCTTTAGACTACTTTGATAATGTTGCTAACATTCTACATTTCTAAATATAATTTACACCTTACTTTCCTGCTTTTACCTACATTTTATAAACTTTTAAATTCAATTGGCATTAATATTTTTCTAAATTATTTTTTAAAAATTAATGCCGGGTCAGCTTACCTCAAGTTGTCTTCTTTCTTTTTCTTCATCTTGTTTCCCCTAAATAAGTCCATTTTGTTGCCAAATCCAATAACCCATGCAATCCAAAGATGTGAAAAATGTACTTTTTTTCTCATTTTTCCAATTAGTTCTCCTTTTTTAATTTTCCATTTTTTTATATCCATTATTTATAATTTAAAAAATGCATTTATTTACTTTTTAAAAATATCTTCTTGAATCGAATGCAACATATTCCAAAAAATCCATATTCTTTCCAAGTCCATTTGGAAATGATTCGAAAGTCCATATCCATCCTGAAAGTAATCCAAAGTCCACGAAATCCATATTTTTACAAAGTTCATCTGGAAACTTTTCCAAAGTCCATGTGCATTCTGATAGTATTTCAAAGTCCCCGAATTTCAACAATTTTCCAACACCATCCTGAAAATAATTCAAAGTACACAAAATCTATGTTCTTTCCAAGTCCATTTGTAAAAGTTTCCAAAGTCCATATGCATCCTGAAGTAATCCAAAATCCACTAAATCCATCTTTTTTCCAAGTCCATCTTGAAAGGTTTCCTAAGTCCATGTTCATCCTGATAGTAATTCAAAGTCCACTAAATTCAAGATTTTTCAAACTCCATCCTAAAAAAAATCAAAGTCAACGAAATCCATGTTCTTCCCAATTCCATTTGTAAAGGTTTCCAAATTCCATATGCATCCAGAAGTAATCCAAAGTCCACGAAAATCATGTTTTTTCCAACTCCATCTGGAAAAGTATCCAAAGTTCATGTGCATCCTGATAGTAATCCAAAGTCCATGAAATCCAAGATTTTACCTACTCCATCCTGAAAATAATTTAAAGTCCACGAATTCCATGTTCATTCCAAGTGGATTTGTAAAGTTTTCAAAAATCCATATACATCCAGAAGTAATCCAAAGTCAACGAAATCCATTTTTTTTCCAAACCCATCCTGAAAGGTTTCCAAAGTCCATGTGCATCCTGATAGTAATCCAAAGTCCACGAAATCCATATTTTTTTCCAAACCCATCATGATAGGTTTCCAAAGTCCATGTGCATCCTGATAGTAATCCAAAGTCCATGAAATCCATATTTTTTTCCAAAACAATCTGGAAAGTTTTCCAAAATCCTTTTGCATCCTGAAAGTAAAACAATGTGCACAAAATCCAAATACTTTCTATATACATCTTGAAATTAATATTAAGTCCTAGAAAACTATGTACTTATTATGACTTTCTTTAAAGGTTCCAAATGTTCCCTAATGGCAATATTTTCATATTTAAAAAACGTGATAAAAACCACAATACCAGAAAACAAAGTTCCTGCCAACTAGATCACGCTAATAATCCAAAATTCACGAATCAAGCTATCTTTCAATCTCCATCCCCAAATTATTTCAAAATAAATGTATTCGATGAACTTTTAGATATTTTTTTTATTTTTTTATTATTATTTTTTTTTCCCCATTTTCTTTATAACATGAGCAGGGCACAATAATTACGAAACAATAGAATACAAAATCATACATTCCAATAGTCATCTATACAAGTTCTTGGTCTTTTAACAGTCAGTACCTAACTTCCATCGAATAAAAGGACCCCAAATTTGCATACCCAATTTCTTACCCTTTTTTCCCTTCCTAGCATATATGGCTGTTTCCAGTTTTTGTATTGACAGTACTTTACCTAGCCATTGATGGTATGATGGAGGGTTAGGATCAAGCCAAGCAGAAGCCACTAGCAATCTTAAGATCGCCATTGCTACAAATATAAAATTTCTACAACTCGGCTGCCCGTCAACACTTACCCCCAATAACATAATAGCTGGGGTTAGCTTTATTGTTGTTGACAGTGCATTCCGGAAGAAATTCACAATATCCTGTTTAGTCTTGTCCAAATGGGGACAAACTGAGAAAATATGTACCAGATCAGCATCTGTGCTGCCACATCTAAAACAAGTAGTACCAGATGTGCCCCCCCACTGGGCAATCTTCGCGGGTGTATAATATAGATGGTATAATATCTTATAGTGTTGGGCCTGAAGGGACGATGAACACAGCATTTTACTCCCCATTTCTAATGACTCAGTAAAGATATCCCTGCCTATATCTAAACCAATAGACCACTTATCTATCCATTTCTCTAGATCATCTTTCTTTAGTTTTGTCATGTCTAAATAAAACCTCTTAATAGTGCAATCAAAGCCACCTTCTATAAGGTCCATCACCATATTTCTTTCGAACCCCAATGTGCCCCCTTGTTTATTTGATGTGCAGCTTCTTATTTGAAGGTATTTAAAGAAATGTTTTGTATCCAAAGCATGCCTATTTTGCAATTCCGTAAATTGTAATATACCATAACCGCCCAACATATCTCCAAACTTTCTTATCCCCCGCCTCTCCCATTCTTGAAAGACAGCTCCTGAAAAAACCTCACTAGGTAAGGAAGGGTTATCTTTTAATCTAGTATATGCATTATACTTCCCAATTCCCACCTTTTTAACAAACCCTTTCCATATATTATATGCAGCCATTACTGTCTTAAATCGTGTTCTTTTGAAGTAACTTTCCTCCGTGAATCTCAGAAATACATTTTCAGTATTTGTACCCAAAACCAAACCATAAATAGCGAGCGAACCAAACTTGTCCCAACCTTCCACTTCAGCACCTCCAATCAAGCCCACCATACCTTGCAATGCTGCTGCCCAATAATAGAGCTTTAAATCCGGTAGTGACCAGCCTCCTCTTTCCCGCGGGAGTGACATGAATCTCAGTGCCCTCTGCGTCTTACCTTTTGCCCCAATAAAACGGTTAACCATCTGTTCACAAATTTTAAACCACTTATTGTCAACTAAGAGTGGGATTGCCCTAAAAATGTACAAAAATGTCGGCAAAACCAGCATTTTGATAATATTGACTCGTCCTACTAGTGACAAGTGAAGATTCTCATATCGATCCAGATCTTTCTTTACTTTATCTATTATTGGGACTATATTTTTTTCCACCAGGGTGTCGAGATCAGCTGAGATATTGATTCCTAAATACATCCCTGCCTGAACCACTCGATTATCATTGTCACGATGCTCTGGTGCTCCAACTCTTCACGGGGGCAGTAGTGACGAATGTCCCAATCGCCCCTCCACCGGTACCCTCGCTTCCCGAGCAAGACCACCAGCAGAAGGGAAAGGGGAATTGGACAGAGAAGAGAATACCTTAACTTCGACTGACATCCGTATCTTCGAGAGACTGCTTTATATCCTGCCGTCTACTCTGGGGGTGCCTAATACACAGAAGAGGGAGAGAAAGAGAATATACCACAAACCTTTCTTCACTACGCAGACTGTTCTTAAAGGTAAACAAAACTTGTCCTACCAGTTTTAGCCAAGGTATTTGCCCCTCTTCTATTATGTTGATAAATATCTGGCTGAGCTTCTTGCTGTGAAGAAATACACAAACATTAGTCTCTCAGCCTAGGAGATACCCTTCTACTCTCTCTCTCTGACTGAACTAATACCTGTGAAGCCTTATGCCAGACTTGGTCTTGGGGGTTCTGTGGAAGGTTGGAATTCTTAACAGCAGTACAAGAAATTGTTCCATACAGTCTTTTCCGAAGCACGCAAATAGGAAACAGGGAGGAAGAAAGGGAAGGGAAAAAAGAGGGAAAGCGCAAGGGGGAATGTCCAGGGACAATCCGTAAGGAAGTCAAGTTAAGTTCTTGTACACGACGGCGTACTTTATGTAGAGCGTTAACACCCTACTTGTCAAATTCTGCAACCTCTTCTCCTGAATAGAAGGTCTTACTCCATTTAGACAAGTCTTCTAGGATTCAGGAATCTTTCTCTGGAACTTGCTATGACATTCTCGCTGGTCAACCTCTAGCCCCTTCAGAAGGGAGGGCGGACTGAACACTGAACCACTGAATTCTGTCAGGAACGCAGTTGCCTCTCTGGACTGTGAGAGCGCACTGCGTGAATTTTACTATTCACAATAGTCTCTGAGATACTCTGCTTCTATCTCTAAACTCTCTACTATTCCTTACTTCGACTTCTCCCGTCATGAATTTCTGACGCGGAGCGGCGGCAAGGAACAGCTTCTCGAACGGAATCTTAGTTGAAGTGCGCAGTTTGGAGCGCGTGACTTTCTGATATCCACTAGAGGGCGCACCTCCCAGATTACTCCTAACGGGACATTGTGCAGCCATCTTAGGGAGGTGAACTATTTACAATCTTAAGCAGCTTTCTGTTTAATATCCCCGATTCCCTCCAGAATTTCTAAGCTTCCCAGAGGAACAAGGGAACCAAACATTGGCCCGTGTAAAACGGGGCATAACAGGGAAATTAACTAGCTGTCTTGATGAAACTACAGTAGCTACTCGGTGAATCCTGACAGTACCCCCTCTCAAGGACCGAGTCATCGGTCCTGGTTTGTGTGGAAATCTGGAATGAAAGCGTTTTAGCAGTTGCGGGGCATGGATATTATTTACAGGTTCCCAGGACCTTTCTTCTGGGCCAAACCCCTTCCAATCCACTAAATATTTCAATTTCCCTTTCTGGTACTTGGAATCTAAAATAACCTTGACCTCATATTCAGTATGTCCTTGAATGTTAAGTGGGTCAGGAGGTTTATTTAGTCGCATGGGTGATTGGATCTTTTTCAATAAAGACACATGGAAAACAGGATGCACACCTATCTTGGCCGGTAGTTTCAATCGCACAGTAACTGGTCCTAACACCTTGTCTACCGTATACGGACCCACAAATCTTGGTTGGAACTTCCTATTACCCTTCAAATGTAGATTCTTAGTGGACAGCCACACCTGATCTCCTTCCTGGTACTGTGGGGACTTTTGTCTATGTGAATCTGCAAATCTTTTGTAGGAAGCTTTAGCTTTTTCTAGATTTTGCTCTGCCGATTTATGCAAAGAACTCAGATTAGTAAGGGCTCTCTTGACTGCTGGAACACCTAACTCTTCCTGTGTGACTAAAAAGTTGGGATGCCGGCCAAAATTTAAATAAAACGGAGAGTACCCAGTAGATGCACTCTTCGCATTATTGCAAGCAAACTCAGCCATCCACAACTTTTCTGACCACTCCCTACCTTGATCTAACAGAAACAGTCTCAGGTACTGTTCTAATTCCTGATTTATCCTTTCTGTCTGCTCGTCTGATTCAGGGTGGTAGCTAGTAGACAATCTACTCTCAATCCCCAATCCTTTTAAGAAAGCCCGCCAGAAGTGAGAAATAAATTGGGGGCCCCGATCTGAAACCACAATCTTGGGGACACCATGAATCTTTACAATATTCTCACTGAAAACTCGAGCTAGATCTACTGTGGTTGGAGTACCTGACATAGGGATGAAATGACTCATTTTGGTGAAGGTATCTACGACCACCAATATTGTATCAAATCCTTTACTTAACGGCAGATCTACTATGAGATCCAGGGAAATAGTATGCCATGGAGAAGTTGGAGTGGGCAGTGGCTGCAACAAACCCTGTGGAGCCTGTCTACTAGGTTTACTTCGAGCACAAGACTCACAAGACTGAACATATCTCTTGATCTGATCGGACATCCCAGGCCACCAAAAATAACGCTGCACCAACTCTTGGGTCTTAGCAATTCCTTTGTGACCAGCCAGCGGATGATCATGGCAGCTCCGTAAAGCCTTTTCCTGAAGACTGATTGTAGGAAGATATAAGGCTTCTTTAAAATAAGGTAGCTGATGCCGACACTGACTTTCTTCTCCTTGTTGGACCCACTGCTGAATCTCCTCTGTAGTTAAACTCTTACGAACCTCTTCCTGGAAATTATCCATAGAAAGTGCACACACTATCTTCGCTTCCGGAATGATCGGTTTAGCTTCTACAGAATGCTCGGATTCCTCAGTATGCAATCGGGACAGAGCATCCGCTTTTCCATTCTTTGGACCTGGTTGGTAGGTAATCACGAAATCAAAATGCGCAAAATAAAGAGACCAACGCAGCTGTCGTGGTGTCAAGGTTTTGGCGGTTTTTAGGAACTGTAAGTTTTTGTGATCAGAAAAGACTGTGACAGTATGCCGAGCTCCCAGCAAGTAATTTCTCCAATCCTCGAAGGCATCTTTCACTGCTAATAACTCTTTCTCAGTGATGGTGTAGTTCACTTCAGCAGAATTCAATTTCCTTGAACGATAAGCCACCGGATGAAGTTGTCCAGTTGCTGAGTGGCGCTGCGAAAGAACTCCCCCAATAGCCTGATCTGAAGCATCAGCTTCCACGTAAAAAGGTTCAGCAGGATCTGCATGCAAAAGAATGGGGGCTGATACGAATTTTTTCTTCAGAATCAAAAAAGCTGTATTAGTCTCAGGAGTCCAGTCAAATTTTACTCCTTTCTTCAGAAGACCAGTGATGGGAGTGATCAACTGAGAAAATCCCTGAATAAATCGCCGATAAAAATTGGCAAAGCCCAGAAATCTTTGAATTTCTTTTACATTCTTGTGTGCCGGCCATTCCTCCACTGCTTTTACCTTTCCAGGATCCATAGTAACTCCCTGAGGAGAGATAACAAATCCCAGAAACTCCACCTTGGAAGCATGAAATACACATTTTTCCAATTTTACAAAGAGATGATTAGCTTGCAATCGCTCCAAAACCATCCGTGCATGCCGAGTGTGTTCCTGAGTGTTTCGAGAATAGATTAAAATATCATCCAAGTAGATGATCGCAATCTTATCAATTAAATCACTCATGATGTCATTGATGAAATGTTGGAACACCGCAGGAGCATTACAAAGACCGAATGGCATGACACAGTATTCAAAAAGACCAAACTTGGTTCGAAAAGCGGTCTTCCATTCATGCCCTTCCTTCATGCGGACCAAGTGATAAGCTCCCCGCAAATTCAGTTTGGTGAAAATTTGAGCTTCTTTTATTTGATCCAGCAAGACATAAATCAACAGTAACGGGTATCTATTTTTAATGGTGATCTGATTTAGTGCTCGATAATCTATACAAGTTCTCAAACTACCTTCTTGCTTCTTCGGTATAAAGAACAGTGGCGATGATACTGGAGACTGAGATGGCCTAATAAAGCCGTTTGCAAGATATCGATCCAGATATTCCTTTAGATGCCCATTTTCGGCTTCCGTAAGGGCATAAATTCGGCTACAAGGGAGAACTGCTCCGGGTTCCAAATCAATAGTGCAATCATAAGCACGGTGTGGTGGCAACAAATCTGCTTCCTGCTCACTGAATACGGTCTCTAGATCTCGATTCTCTGGAGGAATTTCTTCAGTAGTTACAGCTCCAATGGATTGACCTCCAAAAGACAACAGCATGGATTGTGTGGGTTCTTTCACCAGGGTCTTAGAACCATAACAGTGAGATAAGCAAAATTCAGAATGCAGACTAACGGTCTGATTCTCCCAATCTATGGTCGGGTTATGAAGGGCTAACCAAGGCAATCCAAGAATCAGCTGGAATTGCGGAGCGTCGATTAAATTAAATTGTAACACCTTCCGATGACCATCCACTTGAGTTATTTCCAACTCCTCCGTGTGACTAGTAATGGGACCGGAAGTCAGATTGGTACCATCGACAGCACGTACGGGCTCTGGACGGTCTTTTTCAATTGCTCTAATTCCCATCTGTCTAGCATATCGTATATCACAAAAATTTCCAGTGGCACCAGAATCGAGCATGATAGCCACTCCTAATATTTGATGTTCACGAAATCGCATAGTCACATGGAGAATCACGTGAGGTGTCATGGTTTGGAGTGTATTCAAAATTAGATGAGGTTCAGGAGTCTTCTTGTCTTCTTTCACCACCAGAGCGACTCCGCCTACTGATGGTTCACCTCGTTTCCCTTAAACGGAGTCTTGGGCCTCTTGATGCACTCCTTGACAAAATGGCCGGAAGCGCCACAATATAAGCACAACTTCTTTAACCTCCGTTGTTCCTTTTCTTCTTTGCTCAATGGACCACGAACTGATCCTATCTGCATTGGCTCCGATTCTGAGTTTCCTCCAGATCCTTTCTCAATCTTTGCTCTGTCAAAACGAGGGAAATTCATCTTCCAATCTCTCTTCTTTTCACCTTTACGTTCAGAATTGCGAAAATCCAATTCTAACACCAAATCCACCAAAGCTGATAATTCTGTGGGTCTATTGGGGATTTGAGCCAATGTATCCTTGATTTCGTCCCTTAATCCACGATAGAATAGGGCTGCTCTCTTCTCCTCTGGCCAGCTGGTCTCCAGGATCAATTTGTTAAACTGCGTAAGGTACGTAATTAGATCTTTAGACCCCTGACGCAGCTCCAACAATTCATTATCGGTGGCCTGAGAAATCCTTCTCCGATCAAAAATTCTGAGAAACTCAGCCTTGAATTTGGTAAAGTCACAAAGCAAAGGATCATCCTCACTAACCAAAGGCATAGCCCAATTAGCAGCATCCCCACTCAAATATGATAAAATAAACGCTACTCTGGATTGAGCATCTGGAAAAAGAGTGGGGCGGCACATGAAGTGGAGGGAGCATTGGGTCAGAAAGTATTGGGCCTTTTGCGGATCCCCGGAAAACCTTTCTGGAACGGCCAAAGGAATCAAAGGGGATATGGAATGGATTACCTGAGCAACGGATTTAGTATCCGTAGTTACACCACTAGGACCAGGGACTGCGGAACTCTGCACTGGATTTTCCATAGCTAACCCATCTACCTTTTGTGCTAAAAGTCTTGTCTCCTGACGAGAAGCCACTAACACTAATTTTAAGCTTTGATTTTCCTCCCGAACTGCTCCCAAATCCCTTTGAATTCCTACTAATATAGCGCCTAACTCCTTCAAATCCATTCCTTCAGCCATACTGCCCAAGCGAAGAAAAATACGTGGGCACTTCAAACTGTCACGATGCTCTGGTGCTCCAACTCTTCGCGGGGGCAGTAGTGACGAATGTCCCAATCGCCCCTCCACCGGTACCCTCGCTTCACGAGCAAGACCACCAGCAGAAGGGAAAGGGGAATTGGACAGAGAAGAGAATACCTTAACTTCGACTGACACCCGTATCTTCGAGAGACTGCTTTATCTCCTGCCGTCTACTCTGGGGGTGCCTAATACACAGAAGAGGGAGAGAAAGAGAATATACCACAAACCTTTCTTCACTACGCAGACTGTTCTTAAAGGTAAACAAAACTTGTCCTACCAGTTTTAGCCAAGGTATTTGCCCCTCTTCTATTATGTTGATAAATATCTGGCTGAGCTTCTTGCTGTGAAGAAATACACAAACATTAGTCTCTCAGCCTAGGAGATACCCTTCTACTCTCTCTCTCTGACTGAACTAATACCTGTGAAGCCTTATGCCAGACTTGGTCTTGGGGGTTCTGTGGAAGGTTGGAATTCTTAACAGCAGTACAAGAAATTGTTCCATACAGTCTTTTCCGAAGCACGCAAAAAGGAAACAGGGAGGAAGAAAGGGAAGGGAAAAAAGAGGGAAAGCGCAAGGGGGAATGTCCAGGGACAATCCGTAAGGAAGTCAAGTTAAGTTCTTGTACACGACGGCGTAGTTTATGTAGAGCGTTAACACCTTACTTGTCGAATTCTGCAACCTCTTCTCCTGAATAGAAGGTCTTACTCCATTTAGACGAGTCTTCTAGGATTCAGGAATCTTTCTCTGGAACTTGCTATGACGTTCTCGCTGGTCAACCTCTAGCCCCTTCAGAAGGGAGGGCGGACTGAACACGGAACCACTGAATTCTGTCAGGAACGCAGTTGCCTCTCTGGACTGTGAGAGCGCACTACGTGAATTTTACTATTCACAATAGTCTCTGAGATACTCTGCTTCTATCTCTAAACTCTCTACTATTCCTTACTTCGACTTCTCCCGTCATGAATTTCTGACGCGGAGCGGCGGCAAGGAACAGCTTCTCGAACGGAATCTTCGTTGAAGTGCGCAGTTTGGAGCGCGTGACTTTCTGATATCCACTAGAGGGCGCACCTCCCAGATTACTCCTAACGGGACATTGTGCAGCCATATCAGCGAGGTGAACTATTTACAATATTAAGCAGCTTTCTGTTTAATATCCCCGATTCCCTCCAGAATTTCTAAGCTTCCCAGAGGAACAAGGGAACCAAACATTGGCCCGTGTAAAACGGGGCACAACAGGGAAATTAACTAGCTGTCTTGATGAAACTACAGTAGCTACTCGGTGAATCCTGACAATCATCACAGAAAGTCATTGAGTTTTTGATGATCTGAGTCTTTGAGGTATTCAGGGCATAGCCCGAAACTTGCCCAAATCTGCGTGCCTCTGCCTCTACCAGCTCGGTCGCCTCCGTGGGGTTTGGTGTTATCACCGCCACATCGTCAGCGTAAGCGAGTATCTTACAGGGGCCCAATAATGCATTTAACGGGGTGATATCTGCACATAACTCTATCCTGCGGATTAGTGGATCCATGTACATGGCAAACAGCAGCGGGGAGCATGGGCACCCCTGCCGTGTACCTCTCTTAATCTGAAATTGTCCCGTGATGCCCCCGTTTACTCTTAAGGCCGCAACCGGTTCCCTATACAGAGTCTGTAGAGCTTTCACGAAATCCCCCTTGATCCCAGCTCTTATTAGGGTGTGCCACAGATAGTCCCAGGAGACCCGATCAAACGCCTTTTCAGCATCTAGCAGCATTACTGCCATCGGATCTCCTGCGACCTCGGTGGCATCAAACATGGTTATAACTTTCCGGGTGTGGTGTGTCGTCCCTCTTCCGGGAATAAAACCTTGTTGGTTGCTACTGACTAGGGCACCTATTACTCCTGAAAATCTTGTTACAAGGGCTTTCGAATATATTTTTGTATCATTGTTCATCAACGTGATTGGTCTATAGGACCCTGGCTCATTCGCCGGCTTCCCTTTTTTTAATATTAAAACAATATCTGCACCCCCCCAAGATTTTGGGATAGACTCCCCCGTCTGAGCAGCTTGGATCCTTCTACTTAAATCCTGCCCTAGACTCCCCCAGAAAGTTTTATAAAACTCTAAGGGGAGCTGATCCGGGCCAGCGGCCTTTCCTGAAGGGAGATTGCCCATAGCTTCTTTGATTTCAGTATAATCCAGCAGCTTCTGCGTCTTCAGTAGAAACCCTCTCAGCTGGGATATTCTGAAGATATTCACTTATCTCTTCAGCATAACTGGGATGTTGGTCATCATATAGCGTCTGATAAAATTTCCTAAACACTTCCCTAATTTCCTCAGAGTCTGAGTGTAGCCTAGAAGAGAGAATAAGATTAAGTAGCGTTTGGACATTTGAAAGAGGGCTCCTCCTGGATAATAATTATATACAGCACATGTCCAAATGGATTAGTGAGTTCTTTGAGAATAATAAAGGGAGTGCACCGGTGAGAGTTATATGGGACGCCTTTAAGGCCGGTGCCCGTGGAGAGACATGCAGCTTTAGCGAATATAAACGGAAAGTAGAACAACTTAGGGATAGTGCCATAGAGAGGGCCGTCTTAGAGGCAGAGGAACAGCTTAATAATTGCGTAATAACGGGTGAACGGATAGAACAATCAATCATAGAATTAATGAAAGTAAAAAGTGAAGCTGAGGATGACTTGGCAAATAAGGCAGCCCAATATTATACTATTAGAAGGGAGAGATGCTACGAGTTTAGCGAAAAAGTTGGACATGTCCTTGCCATGCGCACTAGGCAGATAGCGGCAGCTGGGACTGTCAGGGAGATTAGGGATGAAAATGGAAGGCTACACTTAGATATTTTTTTTCAATGCATTTTCAATTATAACTTTCCTTAAAGCAATACATTTTCAAACATCCTAAAATAACATTACTAATGACCTTTGTTTACAAAATTACATCCATAAATATCATTAACCTATTATTTATTGCGACCCGACAATGGCATACTATACTAACATGATCAGCGACATGCTGAATTTACATCGTAAACATTACATTTTTCATATGCAACCTCTCCTTATCCTTTCTTTACAATATATATATGTACTAATTTACATTCTAATGTTTATAAATAAAGTTTAAAGAGTTTCCTACCTGAGCGCAGATCAGCTTCCTGCTGCTTCCTCCATCGACGCTGTTGAAAATGGCCGCTTGCATCTACGTTTACGAAACGACGTCATAAGGACCAGCAAAGATGAAAAAAGGACTATTTGTTATTATTTGTATTAAACATATAAAAAATTTTTTTACTAATGTTACTTTACATGTAAAATTTTACAAAAATATCTGAAAATTAAATAAAATGATTCTTATTCTAAATTATTTTTTTTAATAAAAAACTATAAGCAAAACTTTCGTGTCTTTGTTTTTAATAATGTAATTATTTTAAATTAAATATATTTTTAGATGTTAAATGTTTGAAAATTACGATAAATAGTACTTACCTCTATGCCTATTCCATTTCCATCCCATACTTCATTTTTCTTCAAATTTAGCAGCTTGCAAAGTAGTTCCGCGGGATTCATTTCTTCATCTATGGAAATAAATAAAGGACAAAACTCACCATTGAAGTCAATAGCAAAGCGTGGGAAAATATCATGTTTTTAATTTTAATTCAAACCTTTTTTATTTTTTTATATTTTTCTTGACTATATACAATATTTTTAATTTATTTTTTCTAGTTATAGAAATTATTATTATTATTATTTTTTTTCTTCAAAATAATATATATATTTTTCAATTATCTATTAATTAATCAATATTTTATTATTATTTAAATTAATATATACCTTTATTAATTTTTAATTAATAGAGTAATACATTTAAAATATTAAAAATAATAATCCTAATCTAATAATTGTAATCATATTTAATTATTTTTTAAAGTTACTTGAGTATAAATTCTTTTTTTAATTTCATTGAAAAATATTAATTATATTTAATACATACCTTCAATAATTATTTTATACTTATCTATAAATTAACAATTAATATTTAAAGAGATTTCCTTTTTTTTAAATTGTTACTTTTCCTTTTTTAAATGTTACTTGCGTATTAATTTTAATAATAATGTAATTGTCAATTAATCTAAATATTAAATAAATGTTTTAAATGTTACTTGAGTATGAATGTAATATAAATCATTTAATAATGTAAATTTTAAAAATATTTAATAATGCTTAGATATTTTAAAATTTAAATAAACAAATAAATATAAAAAAACATAATATTCATTTTATTTAATACATACCTTAATTAATTATTTTATACTTATCTATAAATTAACAATTAATATTTAAAGAGATTTTCTTTTTTTTTAAATTGTTACTTTTCTTTTTTTAAACGTTACTTGAGTATTAATTTTATTAATAATTTAATTGTCAATTAATCTAAATATTAGATACATTTTTAAGATCTTACTTGAGTATTAATGTAATATAAATAATTTAATAATGTACATTTTATAAATATTTAACAAACCTTAAATATTTTAAAATTTAAATAAAAAAATAAATATAAAAAAATACATAATACTTATTGTAAAGACTTACGTTGTAATGACATCTGCGTTGTAATGGTATGCGTTGTAAAGTCATGCGTTGTAAAAGCACTTGCGTTGTAAAAGTTGCGTTGTAATGGATGTTTCCCCTTGCTGCTGCATTTAACACCTTGGTCAAAACTGGGGCCCACACGTCTTTGTTGTGCCGTAAAATATCTGGAGGGATCCAATCCCGTCCAGGCACCTTAATCCAGGACAATCCCTCGATGCCCAGGCATACTTTCTCCAAAGAGAAAGCACTTGATGTATCACCCAGGCCAGGTCTATCTCATTGTATGAATGGGATCTTGCCAGTTCTAAAAACCTCCTTTGTGTGTATATGTTTCTCTTCCCTTTATTATTAGGGTGTGCCATTGTCGCTCCCACCCCCCTCCTGAGTTCTATGGGGCGTGGATCTATTTCCTTACAAGTGAGGACATTTTTCCTATATCTTGTACTTAGTGTTGTGTGCTTGGTTAAATTACATACCACGGCCGGCAGTGTCACGGCGCTTTGCACCGGAACCCTGCTCTCACGTTTTTTTTCCCTCGGGGTTAATTCCCTGACACCCCACGATAGGTAGCGTGCTATTTACTTGTACTACCTCACAGATAGACTTAGACACGATAAGTCTTCTCACTAAACCACTGTTGCTATACTACACATACGCAACAGTACGCGCTGAATACATCCCTTCAGCGCTAGTTGAGGCCCCTCCACCATGGATTTTGGCACAACCTCAACAACGCATCCCATGCATACCGGCCACGGCCCTTGATAGGTATGCAAGCACGTGTCATGCCACAAAGTCACTCTTTATGGCCACTGTACATATGTACAAACCATTGATTTTATATCTTTGTGTTTATGTTTGTGTTTTGTCTGTTTGTCACTTTCCTCCTACAGACTCCTAGGTTCCTCGCAAAAGAGGTAAACCCCCACAACTTATGAGTTTGTTTTTTCTTTTTTGCACCATTTTACACATAGTGCTATTTTTAACTTTCACGACCATTGGCAGGGCGGGCCTTAGCGCGCCCCTCCTGTCATTGGCACACTCGCTTACCGGTCCTGATGAAAGCCCAGTAAATTAACACATAGAATGGGCAGAAACATGTTGACCTCCTTTACAGGGTAAACACCAGTATAATATAATTGGCTAGTTTCCCTTCACATATCCAGTTTTTAATATGTCAGGTTGACCAGTGAATAAAGTTTTTTTGGTACAACCATTGACATTTTTAACCTCATTTCTTTTTCACACTTCATCTTCACACAAAAACCTGCTCCGCAGTCTCCTGGCGTCGCAGCACACCGGGGAGGTACTCGATCTCTCCCGGTGGACCCGATGATGAAGCATGTCACCACTAGGGTGAGTGAGGGTTTCCTGAAAAAACAGTGTACTTTTTCATGAAATTGGTCTTACTATCGGACCACTTACAACTGGCCTCAGACTTCACGTGCGACAACCGCTTTTCTATATATCCTGTCCTTTTGGACACTCTTCCTTTGATTACCTGCTATCTCATTAAGGGCCTATTCAATATATGCAAAGTTGTACATCCTCTCGAAGTGATCAACCCATTATTCTGAGTAATGTGATGGCATAGCACAGGCCTTGATGGTTCCGTAAAACAGGGTCTATATGATCAGCCAAAAGAGTTTACTATCACCCAGCTCAGTCGCCTGGGCTAATTTGTCCCATGCCTGTCTTTGTATTAGACGTCTCCATTCTTTCAGTGCCCCCTTGTAATTATTACAGCAATTTGCCACCCATAATCTATGTCGGGTAGGACTGCTTCAGAGCTTGCTTCAGGAGGCCAAGGGCCCATGAACACTCAGCATCAAACCATTTCGGGTGTTCTGGGACAGTGCTGGATATGAGCGCCGTAAACAAGTCAGCGACCGACTGGGCGATGTTAATAAATGAGCTTGTCGTCTCTTCACCAGAGGCTAGGGGTCTAAGCAGGTTAGTATCTCCTGGTGTCAAGTTCTAAATAAGGTACAATTAAAAGCCATGGCTTCTATCTGTGACCAGCATAGATGCCTCCCCTGGTCGATTAAAGATAATGTGCCGGTAATATGGGAGGGTCCTCCGCCTGGTTTTCTATATACTAATTGTAGTTTGCCAGCCATAAAGTTACTTTCTGTTGGTTTCAGCTCTTCGACTGGTTATTACCCTCATCCCTTAAATGCAATGTGCTAACTGTCTCAGGTTTCCACACTCTGTGAGGCTACTCAGGCCTCTTTGCTCCTCTTCAAACCTTTCTGGGCTTTCTGGGTATGGTACCTATTTATACGCTTTTACTTTAGTCAGCCGCAACATGGATGGATTTTATTTCTCTATGGAGTTACTTTTAGTTATGATATTTGTCTCTGCAAAGTTTCTGGTTCATTATTTCGGATTTCAGATCCAGATTAAAATGCTAGTTATTGGCTCTGACTTGACATGTGGACCTGATACGCAGGGAGGCCTACTCAATGAGGGTAAGTGAAAATAATTCTTTTGACTGACTCCATGGTCAGGAAGAAGATTTGCATCTGGTGGTCCAATGAATATGTCGATAAAGTGCAAGTAACCTGGGCAGATGGTATCATAGTATATTTCTTTGTCACTCTTTTAAAGGGTCCTGAGCAGAACAGAACAGGCAATTTGTACTCAATATTGTCTGCCTCCCAGGTGATTAACATTATTAGAAAATGGATATGCAAGAACATGTTCTGGTGTCCTCGTCCTTCTGGGATATTCACTGTCGCAGAATGACTCCCCTTTACCATGGTTCCTTCAAAATGTAGGTCATGTCCACGGCTCCTGTTGCATTCTCTCTTGTCCCACTGAAGTCTTCTGTCACTCAATGACAGTTGCAGCAGGACCAAGGCATGACAGCTTAGGTAGCTCCTCCTGAAGCTCTCATTTCTTGACAGCAATCTCTAGGGTAGGGAGGTGGAGCATTGTAGCACAGACCATTGAGGCACTGTACACCTCTAGCAGCACCCTTAGTTGTGGGGGTGCCTTTGCCAGTATCTGCAGGGACATTAAAGCATCCTCATGACCTCTAGTATCTCATTGAAATACCACCCATCACCATAAGTGTGTGTGTCAGCCATATGTCTTACTTTGGCAAGTGTTGCTCAGTATTTTATGGACTGAGTATGACATGTCTTCTTTCTTTTGTATCTAAACAGCTAAAGGAATTCCAATACACAACCTCTTCATAAGATTGCTTGTGAGTATCACATTCCACCCCCACCATATTCACCAGATCCCTCTTCTCAAGTTCTTTGCTGGCATTTCTATGGGGAAACCACCGTTACAACGCAACTATTACAACGCACACCGTTACAACGCAGGATCCTTTACAACGCATGCCTTTACAACGCGTGATATTACATAGCAGATGCTATTACAACACATGCCTTTACAACGTAAGTATTGGTAAGTATATCATTTTATTTAACCTTTTTTTAATTTCAAAAATATTAAAAATAATTAAAATAAATTAATTAAAGTAATTTTATATATCTAGTTTGGGTTTTGGGGTACAGGGGTATTTTTAGGGTTCAGGGTTGGGTTTGGGTTTTGGGGTACAGGGGTATTTTTAGGGTTCAGGGTTGGGTAAGATTTTGGGGTACAGGGGTATTTTTAGGTTTCAGGGCTGGGTTTGGGTTTTGGGGTACAGGGGTATTTTTAGGGTTCAGGGTTGGGTTTGGGTTTTGGGGTAAAGGGGTATTTTTAGGGTTCAGGGCTGGGTTTGGGGTTTGGGGTACAGGGGTATTTTTAGGTTTCAGGGTTGGGTTTGGGTTTTGGGGTACAGGGGTATTTTTAGGTTTCAGGGCTGGGTTTGGGTTATGGGGTACAGGGGTATTTTTAAGTTTTAGGGTTGGGTTTGGGTTTTGGGGTACAGGGGTATTTATAGGGTTCAGGGTTGGGTTTGGGTTTTGGGGTACAGGGGTATTTTTAGGGTTCAGGGTTGGGTTTGGATTTTGGGGTACAGGGGTATTTTTAGGTTTCAGGGTTGGGTTTGGGTTTTGGGGTACAGGGGTATTTTTAGGTTTCAGGGCTAGGTTTGGGTTATGGGGTACAGGGGTATTTTTAGGTTTCAGGGTTCGGTTTGGGTTTTGGTGTACAGGGGTATTTTTAGGGTTCAGGGTTGGGTTTGGGTTTTGGGGTACAGGGGTATTTTTAGGGTTCAGGGTTGGGTTTGGATTTTGGGGTACAGGGGTATTTTTAGGTTTCAGGGCTGGGTTTGGGTTTAGGGGTACAAGGGTATTTTTAGGTTTCAGGGTTGGGTTTGGGTTTTGGGGTACAGGGGTATTTTTAGGGTTCAGGGTTGGGTTTGGATTTTGGGGTACAGGGGTATTTTTAGGGTTTTGGAGAACTGGGGTATTTTTAGGGTTCAGTTTTAAAATAAATAATTTAAATTAATTAGAAAAAATAATTTTAATAATTTTATTATTTATTAATAATAGTTCTTTATTAATAATAGTTCAAAATATATATATATATGTACAAAATATGTATTTAAAAATAATTTAATTTATTAAATTAATTAAATTTTAATTAATTAAATTTTTTAATAAAATAATATACTTACCTATACTTACGGTGTAATGGCATGCGTTGTAATAGCATCTGCTATGTAATGTCATGCGTTGTAAAGGCATTCGTTGTAAATGCATCTGCGTTGTAAAAAATGCGTTGTAACGGTGTGCGTTGTAAAAGTTTGCGATGTAACGTCATACATCCATTTCTATGCAACCATGCCCTTGGAGAGCTTGAATTCAACTCAGCTTTTATCCTTTTGATCTTGATGGTTTTATTTCCAGTCAATTGGTTATCAGTAAGACATACTACTTACATCACACAGAAACAGCCAAAATGTGGTATTAAGTACTGTAAGTACTGTATAGAAAACAAGGTAGCATTTCCATATGCTTTAAATGCCAGAGAGTATTCACTTGCTGAATTATTTGTTGTGGGATTTCAGTTCATTTCTTCATATCCTCGCTGGGATGTCGAAAGGGGAACCTCGGTCTTGGCTCTTCTTGAGCGCCTGATTCCTGCAAACTACCCGTTTTTAGCGAGGCTCATCAGAATGAAGATCCCCCCACTGATAACATATTTGGAAGGTGAATCCCCAAAGCACAAGCCATTGAGCACCCAATTTAAACAAGCATTTTTGGCATTTCAAACAAGCATTGACAAAGCTATTAAGTCTGTTGTTGGCTGCTAGCTTTTAGGCTTTGTCCACGCTCGTTTTTTTTCACGGTTTTTGTAAGCCTTTCTGTAGAAGGAGATGCCAGGTACTCAAAAAGCCCACATTCCCACAGTAGTCCGTGGAACTAAAGAAAAATACTTTGGGCCCCATTACGATATCGGGCGGATTGCCTCCGCCAGGGTGGCGGTGGCCACCGCCACCCAGGTGGAGGCAATCCCCCCGACAACCACTCTCGTGACAAAGAGAAGGTTTTTGCACAGTAACTGGGTGCACTGCCTGTTCATGCGCATGTGGTACAGAGTGGTGTAAACTATTTAGGTGCTATTCGGCGAGTGGACAAACCTAAACCACTCATGTGAGTAAAATACTGCTAACAATTACGAGGTTTGCCGAAGCACTCTGGTAAGTAATTATGATTGTACAGTTACAATATAACAACACATTATAGAACAGCAAAATGACAGAAGTGACCAAAGTTCCACAAGAAGAGTAAATCTTGGATTCTTTTAATGGAGATTACAGCCAGCCGACACGTGTTTCGTCGCCTTCGCGACTCCTCAGGGCTGAAACAAACAATTCAGTAGAATCTAACATATTTCTATGAATAAAATAGATTTACATGTCAGACCATGCTGTCTGACCAATAACATACAATAGAAGCTGCCTCCAGCTGTGAATATACAGTGAGTTTGTTCAACTTATATCACTAGTGCCACCACAACACATCCGTGTCGAATAAGGTGTCTATACTTGATATTCTATGTAGACGTGAATGTACGTGCTAGTGATTGTGATGGGTTTCAGTGAAAGGAAGAGGTAACTATAAAAAATATACTCGGCGACCTCTCATGACACATATTGACCATACCTTATAGCGCAGTAGAACGTGTCCTAATAGTGTACGCCTCTTTCATACTACATGCCAAAATAAGTGATATGGTGAAAGGAGTGTGTCAAAGAAGGGAAAGCATACCTAGATGGCCGTATCGATTGTAGAAGGTCTGTAAGGTTGTAGAAAGGGAGGAAAAAACAAATCGGAGAATTCTCATCACTAACCGCAATAAAAACGCTCTTAGGGCAAAAAAGTTACCAAGTGAGGTTTCTCTTGGAAACTAGTTCTGAATGCTCACCGCTTAGCTGGTGATAATTCCGACCCAGCCGGGCCTTCTAGTGAGTGCACTGGTTCTAGTGCATCCAAAACGCGGCGAAAGTCTTTCTATCTGTGACACAGTAAGGGAAAAGTGTGTCACTACGATTATTCTTGATGAGTATTTACACAAAAAAGAATGTGATAAATTCCATTCAGAGTTGTATATTTAGACAAAAGAACTTGCTAGAGTCCTTTGATTGGAAAAAGCGATTGAATTCCCTATCCAATATTCTAATTATGACACTATTATTGATGTCAGAAACGGTCCCCTTAACGAAAAACCCTGTATTACCCTAAGTGAGGTAATTCAAAACTACTTACAAATATTTCTCTGGTAAGTAAGTATAACTGGAGCTCGGAAGTCACTCGATAGTAAAATCCAAAGGTCGGTCATGCCGAAAATGACATCACATACTGCTAAAAGGGGAAAAGAGCGTTCTCAACAATAGCTCTACTGAGTAAATAGCGCAAATGTGGGATTACCTGTACAGAGCTAATAACTGATCTTACCAAACGTTGCTTCGGTGTTTTCATTAGTATGAGGGAAACTTAGTGCGGTTCCAAGAGGTCCTTGAGACAAAGCTAGATCAAAGGGGGAATGCAAGGGACTAGATTTAGGTATTCGCTCGTATCTGGCGAGTTACCGTTTGGAATCACATTTAAGCGCTAAGTCTACACTCTCTTTCGAATCTAACTCACCCGTGTGCGGCTTCTCCTCGCGTAGGTAGGCGAGTGTGTCCCTTCCGAGCCCGGTTCCGTGTATTCACACGTGACTGGGTGTAGGCCTGTATAAAAGCGCGTCAGACGTAAGGCGTTCCCTTAATTCCGGCGCATTCAGACGGTCATTGTGGCGGCCATATTGGAATGGATAGTTAGTCCATTATCCAAGCATTTCTGTTGTTTACCGGGGGACCGTATTGATCAGATGCATGTAAATACTGATCAATCGTAAAAAAAAAAAAAAAAAAAAAAAGGGTTGTTATAAACAATATCATCGATATATTGTTATATGCAAAATTAAGATGTCGAGTTTTGAGCATAAAGACACCACATGTTAGTATGTGGTGTACTGATTAGATATCTATTTAAATTATAGGGAATTCCAGTAATCTTCATTCCTCCGGGTGCAAAGTGAGCATTCAAATTCTACTGTCGTATGTCATACTATAGTGCACACCGTGATTCAAGACACATAATCCATATGAGTGGATGACCCATTCATACTGTGACTTCATATCGTGGTACATTACATCCATCATCATGATAACTGTTTCCGTATTTTCTTCGTACAATTCTTTACATGGGAGACATAGACCAGCAGCAGGAAAGATATTCTTATTATACAGATTTCCACATCAACATTTTTTGCAGTATATTTGATTTAATACAGAGCATGTACTGCGTTTTGTTGTCTGTCTTAATTTCCTAAAAAGTATTGCATCTCCTGGTCGTAATTTAACCCCAACTCTACAGATTTCAAACGCATAATCCAGGTTGCTTCAATGCGTCTTAATTTTAATTCACGATTGCCACCTCTGAGTGCCAAAGGAACCGTTTCTATACCAAAAAATTGCACATTTTTGTTTATCTGGCCCTGTTGGCAGGAGGCTATGTGTAGGGCCACAGGGTATTTAGGGTCACAGTTGACAATTGCTCTTATGTGTTCCATCATTCTTTCTTTCAATGATCTTATTGTGCTCCCCACATACCACTTACCACATTCACATTCAATAATATAGATGACAAATTTGGTCGTACAGTTGATGTTACTTTTGATATTGTAGCAAATCCCATCAGGGCCCTTGAAACTTGTTGTCCCATGTTTGGCCCATTTGCACATACTGCAGAACCCGCATTTGTGGAAACCCAAACCCCGTTGTGTTAACCAATCTGCATTTCTCATATCTCGGGGAACAGTGGGACTTAATTTATTTCGTAATGTGTTTCCTCTTCTGAAGGAAATCTGTGGTCGTTCTGTAATGAAGCTTGTCAAAGCTCTTTCGGATTTCAGTATATTCCAGTGTTTCGTCAGACTTTTTCGTAAGTCAGAGTGGAGTGAGTTGAAATCCGTCACCATTCTGATCTGTTCTCTATCATCAGACTTTTGTTGTTGTCTAGTGACTAGTGTGTCTGTTCTCTTCACTTTCCTTATTCTTTGTTCGGCTTTTACAATCGAATTATTTGCATAGCCCCTGGTTTGAAATCTTTCTTTCATGTTGGTAATACATCTCCCGAATTCATCATCCTCACTACAATTTCTTCTTGCCCTAATAAATTCACCAAATGGTATGGCGTTGATCTGGTGTAGGGGGTGAGAGCTAGAAGCATGCAAAATTGCATTGCATGCCGTTGACTTCCTGAACAGTCTACTGTGCAAGCAATTAGATGAGATGTAGAATTCTATATCTAGGAATTCTATAGATGTCTTGCTCCATTTCATTGTGAAGCTGATTTTCCACAAGTTGTCATTGAGATATTGAAAGAAACTCTGTAATTGCTCTTCTGAGCCTGACCAAATGAGGATGCAATCATCAATATATCGACCCCAAAAAATTATGGAGTCGATATATTGGCTGCCCCTATCGCCCCAAATCAGATCTGCTTCTAGTGCACCCATGAATAGGTTCGCAAACGAGGGTGATATTTTTGAGCCCATGGCCACACCTTGTTTTTGCCGGTACCAGTGTTTTTCACACATGAAGTAGTTATTTCTGAGAATTAGTTCTATCATTGTAGCTAACATTTCAGTGTGTTTCCATAGAGTGGCATGTCTGTTGCCAAGAAATTTGTTAATAGCCTTCATACCTAGGTCTATGTCTATACTGGTATAAAGGGATACCACATCCATTGTTACTAGAATAAAGTCCTCTTGCCATTCCATATCTGCTAGAGTGCTGAGAATATGCTTAGAGTCCTGAATATAGGAAGGCAAATTTTTGACTATTGGGCCAAGAAAAAGGTCCGCATATTCTGCTATTCTTTCTGTGGGGCCACCTATGCCGGAGACAATCGGCCTCCCTGGTGGAAAAGGTAGGTTCTTGTGGATCTTGGGCAAGGTGTATAACCATGGGTATGTTGGTCTGAATATTTTTAAGTACAGGTATTCTTCCTCGTTTATTAACCCTGATTGTTTCCAATTTAACAAGTGAGAGTTAATTTTTATTGTCAAAGGCCCAATGGGGTTATATGTGAGGCGTTCATAGCACAGTTCATCTTGTAATTGTTGACTCATTTCTGACTGATAATCTATGCGATCCATTACCACCACATTTCCTCCCTTGTCCGCCTCTCGTATAGTGATTGTGTTGTCTTTCATAAGTGTACTTAGTGCTGTTCTTTCCCCACTAGTGAGATTATCCTTATATTTGAACATTCTGCTCTTGCGTAGACGGTTCAAGTTGTCAAGATCCTCTGATACACGTCTATAGAAGTTGTCTATCGCATTGCCACCAGGTAGTGTGGGAATCCATTTAGATTTGGATTTGAGCCCACTGACAATACTATAGTCAGATTCTATATTCAATTCTGTTAGAAGTGTATCCATATCCAGAGGAGAATCTTCCATATCGGTCAATGATAACAGAAGGTGAGTTGCATGCACATCATTTATTGTCAAGGATTCAGTGGTACTTGGTACAGGTATATTACTAGTAGTCCCTCTATCCCTTTTCTCCAGACCAAAGAAATGTTTTTTTAGTTTCAAATTCCTCACAAATTTAAACAAATCGATTTTTAACTTACATACATCACCAATTGCATATGGGTTGAAACTTAAACCTTTACTGAGGAGGGAAACCATGTCTGGAGTGAGATGTAGTTTGGACAGATTAATCACCTGTACTTCTCTAGTCTCAGTACCCTCTAATTCCTGTTGGCCCCTGATCTCAATTTTCTTCTGTAGTCTTCTGTGTTGCCGTCCCCTGCCCCTCCGGGTTTTGGATCTGGCTGGTTTCTTACTGTAGGGAATCTGTTGCCCTTCCTGATCCGTAAAACTTCCTGAAAAAAGGGAGGCATTCCTTGTCTATCCTGATTATCTGATTCTCCCCCTACAGTATTTACAGAGTTGAGAGAAGTGTTGCTGGATGACAGGGAGGCAGGTTCTGAACCTGGTGTTCTTTTATTAGTATTCTTGGGAATATTAGGGATCAGGGAATCGTATTTTTTATCAAAAGTAAAGATTCGCCCATGGGTATAGTCCAACTCGTCCCTTCTAAGCTGCCTGGCTTTTCTGTTTTTAATGTCAGCTTGATGTTTTAATAAAATTTCATCCAGGACAGTATAGTTTTTAACAGTGGATTCAGGTCTGTTGAGATCCTTTATTTCTTGTTCTATGGTGGCTATTTCTGCCTGTAATTTTGTCACCTTGCGCTCTGCGCTTACGATAAGTATTTCCATTAAAGTAATAGAGTTGTTAGAGAGAGATTCCTCCCATTTGACCATTAGGTCGGCATCTAGGTCATCGTAAGTGGGAAAAATTTGGCCTCTCAGACCTCTGGGGACACGTTTGAGCCTCAAGTACTGTTTTAATGTGGCCCCATCCCACCATTTGGAATTTTCTAGCTTTTTTAAACGTTCTAGTTTTATGAATTTGTCTCGAAGACCCTCAATGCGAGGGGGGTTGGTGCTGGTGGAAGCAGTTTGAGTGGACATACCTTTCGCTAAGTTCTCAAACAATTCTTCTGCCATTTTGGTACGATCCATTTCGGAATATGTCTGCTGTATCTAGCAATGGTATACTAGTGATTTATTAATAGGTAAAAGAATGCGTGGCGGCTACCCTAGACTGCAATTAAACTGACAAAGAGAAGGTTTTTGCACAGTAACTGGGTGCACTGCCTGTTCATGCGCATGTGGTACAGAGTGGTGTAAACTATTTAGGTGCTATTCGGCGAGTGGACAAACCTAAACCACTCATGTGAGTAAAATACTGCTAACAATTACGAGGTTTGCCGAAGCACTCTGGTAAGTAATTATGATTGTACAGTTACAATATAACAACACATTATAGAACAGCAAAATGACAGAAGTGACCAAAGTTCCACAAGAAGAGTAAATCTTGGATTCTTTTAATGGAGATTACAGCCAGCCGACACGTGTTTCGTCGCCTTCGCGACTCCTCAGGGCTGAAACAAACAATTCAGTAGAATCTAACATATTTCTATGAATAAAATAGATTTACATGTCAGACCATGCTGTCTGACCAATAACATACAATAGAAGCTGCCTCCAGCTGTGAATATACAGTGAGTTTGTTCAACTTATATCACTAGTGCCACCACAACACATCCGTGTCGAATAAGGTGTCTATACTTGATATTCTATGTAGACGTGAATGTACGTGCTAGTGATTGTGATGGGTTTCAGTGAAAGGAAGAGGTAACTATAAAAAATATACTCGGCGACCTCTCATGACACATATTGACCATACCTTATAGCGCAGTAGAACGTGTCCTAATAGTGTACGCCTCTTTCATACTACATGCCAAAATAAGTGATATGGTGAAAGGAGTGTGTCAAAGAAGGGAAAGCATACCTAGATGGCCGTATCGATTGTAGAAGGTCTGTAAGGTTGTAGAAAGGGAGGAAAAAACAAATCGGAGAATTCTCATCACTAACCGCAATAAAAACGCTCTTAGGGCAAAAAAGTTACCAAGTGAGGTTTCTCTTGGAAACTAGTTCTGAATGCTCACCGCTTAGCTGGTGATAATTCCGACCCAGCCGGGCCTTCTAGTGAGTGCACTGGTTCTAGTGCATCCAAAACGCGGCGAAAGTCTTTCTATCTGTGACACAGTAAGGGAAAAGTGTGTCACTACGATTATTCTTGATGAGTATTTACACAAAAAAGAATGTGATAAATTCCATTCAGAGTTGTATATTTAGACAAAAGAACTTGCTAGAGTCCTTTGATTGGAAAAAGCGATTGAATTCCCTATCCAATATTCTAATTATGACACTATTATTGATGTCAGAAACGGTCCCCTTAACGAAAAACCCTGTATTACCCTAAGTGAGGTAATTCAAAACTACTTACAAATATTTCTCTGGTAAGTAAGTATAACTGGAGCTCGGAAGTCACTCGATAGTAAAATCCAAAGGTCGGTCATGCCGAAAATGACATCACATACTGCTAAAAGGGGAAAAGAGCGTTCTCAACAATAGCTCTACTGAGTAAATAGCGCAAATGTGGGATTACCTGTACAGAGCTAATAACTGATCTTACCAAACGTTGCTTCGGTGTTTTCATTAGTATGAGGGAAACTTAGTGCGGTTCCAAGAGGTCCTTGAGACAAAGCTAGATCAAAGGGGGAATGCAAGGGACTAGATTTAGGTATTCGCTCGTATCTGGCGAGTTACCGTTTGGAATCACATTTAAGCGCTAAGTCTACACTCTCTTTCGAATCTAACTCACCCGTGTGCGGCTTCTCCTCGCGTAGGTAGGCGAGTGTGTCCCTTCCGAGCCCGGTTCCGTGTATTCACACGTGACTGGGTGTAGGCCTGTATAAAAGCGCGTCAGACGTAAGGCGTTCCCTTAATTCCGGCGCATTCAGACGGTCATTGTGGCGGCCATATTGGAATGGATAGTTAGTCCATTATCCAAGCATTTCTGTTGTTTACCGGGGGACCGTATTGATCAGATGCATGTAAATACTGATCAATCGTAAAAAAAAAAAAAAAAAAAGGGTTGTTATAAACAATATCATCGATATATTGTTATATGCAAAATTAAGATGTCGAGTTTTGAG